>NC_088878.1:1040549-1218838 GCF_032884065.1 Artemia franciscana | reverse complement strand
AACTTCTTTTTCTTAAAAAAGGCATACTGCCATTTTCTGGTGTGAAAAACAATCTAGATACGTTACGACTTTAAAATAAATTCATTTCCCCCTCCCAGCCCCCTTAATATTTTCTTAGATCGTCAGCTAACGGAAGTTACTGAACCACCGAGGGTTGAGACCTTTGAGCAGAAGTAGGAGATGCAAAACACAATTTGTTTGTTGGAAAATCTGATTTTCCCCGAGTCTTTAAGAGAAAAATACTTTTGTTTGATAGCTGTGAAGTAAGCCCAATATTCTTAATGACTTCACAGTAAAAGCTACGCAATGCAGCAGAAAAATTACAGTAATATTTTGTATGCCGAGCTTCACTCGGTGATTATTTTTCATTTAATAAGATTCTTCATAATATTACAAAAGTTCGTTTTTCCGTGTGAAAAAAGCAACCTAAATAAATTACAACTCTAAGAAATTCTTTTAGGCCCTTAATTAATTTTCGAAAGACATTTTCCTGCGAATGACGTCACACATACCCAGACGTCCAATACGCTAATGGTTTTGCTTTCTACGGCGAATAAAATCAAATGAAAGTAAAGTTGTTTTGCGGAAGTGATTAAAAAAAGTGTACTTTCTATTTATCTGGCGAATCCCTTGCTACTATTACATAACTAATTCTCATCCCCTACTTCCAATATTAGCAAATCAACAGCACTATCAACACTTATGATAATTTCACGGTGAAGATGGAGGATGGCCCGGTGAGTCTTTCTTCCGTCATTTCGCCAAAAAAAATAAAGACATACAAACCATCAAACTCGATTCTTCGCTTGCATATGGCAAAGCTAATCTTAAACCAAAAGAAAATTAATCGGCTTGGGTTGACGTTGACACAAATACCAGAGCAAAATTAAAATACAGTAGACTGTCAAAGTAGAGCTTGTTCGGGTATAGTTATTGAATATCCAGGAAGGTTCGCAGTCATTTTCTTGGCCCAGTATAATAACTTATAGGAGCAAACAATGATATAATGATGATAAATGACAGTTTAAATAGGGATACAGTGAACTTTACACAGTGAAAAAAACGATGAAAAAATAATGGATGTTTCGATCACATATACAGTGCCCGTCAACAGCAGACATACTGTCATCAGCAATATATCTGCTGATGACGGTCACTGTATATGTGATCGAAATATCCAGAAATTTTTGATCGTTTTTCCACTGTCTAATAAAAGGATTTATCCCTATCTGTACAATTATTTATAATCATGGAAAAGCAGTGTGGTCTTCAAAAATACCTATGATATACCGATTATAGAGGAAACTTCAGGATGTTTACCAAGAATTCAAATAATAAGTTGAAATATGTAACTGTAAGTAATTAATAGCATTATATATCGTAAATATTAAGAACATGTCTTCTTTGAAAAGGTTTTAAAAAGGAAACAAAAGCCATTATACAAAATTCTTTTTTTGAATTCCCCCCAACAATTTTCCCCATTTCAACTAAATTTGTGGTCCTCTTGGCCACTAGGCAATCCATGAAAGTTTGAATCTGATCAGAAAATATAGCTTTTTGGCCAATTTCTGACTCCGTTTTGAGTGGTTGGAGTCCCAAACTTAAAAATTAATTTCCATACAAAAAGGTCTAGCTTTCCCCTGAAGGGGTAGTTGTCTTTAGTAATAAAAAACTTGTTAACGTGTCATTCTTTATTAGTTAGTTTTACTAAGTAGAATACAGTTATATAGTTAGTTTAGTGGTTAGGTAGTTATATAGTTAGTATATAAGTTACATAGTTTATTAGTTATTGTTTTGTAATAGTTAGTGTATTAGTTATATAATTAGTATAATATAGTAAATTAACAAATTATTTTCATGGTTCAAAATAGTGATTTGAGAAAGAACCACAAGAAAAGTCCTAAAAACGTGGTTCCAAGGTAGAAATAGACCTAAGATGAGTCCATGGGACAAATATATTTTATTTTTGATATCCTCAGTACTTTGATGCTCAGGTCAGCATTGAGATACTATTGTGAATATATTGTTTATATACTTACTGTATCGCACATATACAGGCTAGCCAGCAAATCTGAATTAATGAAATCTTTGGTATTATTAATCATTAGATGCATCACTGTCTTTGGCACGAGATCCCGTGTTGTTTTTGTGACAATTTTCATGTAGGAATCAACTAAATTGCGAATTGTCTCCACTTGTCGCTCCAATTGAGGATCCATCGAAGTTCCACTTTCATTACTAGTCTAAAAAAGACGTCAATTAAAGACAGCCACAAGGCAAAGTTAAAACTTTCACATAGACTCTCAAAAATGTATACTAGGTGGCGGAAAGTGGGTGACCCCTTTTTAGTTTCAATAAGGTAAGATAAGATTTGTTGCAAAAAGCCTGCGGGCCATAGCAACACAAAATATGGTCTATAAACTTAATACAGCTTTAAAATACACCAGTCTTTCCCAAAAATTTTCTTCTTTCCCTAAATCCAGACTATTCCCTCTTACCAACAACAAATTCTTCAAATCCTCTCTATTCAACGCAAATTTAAATAAACCTCCTCCCCTCAATACTCTTAAGCTCGGGAGTAAAATCTCAAAGACATAGATTTGTCTTTATGAGCTCGCCACTCTTGGATTTCTTGGTCATTTAGGGTTCGCTGGACTTCCTTCCATACTGACACGCTTTCATCCATTGGGCCTTTTCCTTCATTCCACATCTCTGAAGGGCCATAAAAGTCAAGTATTTTCTTGACCTGATCTGGTCAAGAATCCCGTCTGCCGTCCTTAAAACTCTCCAAATAAGCTGACTTAAGAAGGTGAACAAATTATTTTCTCCCGAAGTTTCACCATTCAAACCAATCTACCACTCCGTAATGTAAAAAACCCCAAATCTCCTTTCAGTACTGCTGGACAAAATGAATCCTTCACGCTTAAAATTTTCTTAAAATATCTCAGCTAAACTATTTCTAACTTAGCTGCTTAAGCCAAACCTCAGACCATCAATGTAGACTAGAAGCTTCTTTGTCTGGAATACTCTTTTCTGGATCTTCACGTCAGCTAGCTGACCTAAATTACGTCTCAATAGCATATTTATTAACCTATTACCCCTTACATTACAACCTTCTACATGCCTATGAATATGAAGGTGGGCTGTGACAAAGCCTCTTTAATTTTATGAACATAATTATATAGATGGGGTTTAGTAACTAGAGCCTTCTTGGTCAAAAAGTGTTTCAAGGTTACAAGGATTGTTAGCAGCCCTAGTAATACATAAGTGAGAGACGCAACAGGAAAATTACACAACGGGATAGCAGGAAAATTCAGAGTTTCTTTTGACTTAGATTGCCTGAAATTAAGAAAGAATAGAAAAAGAAAATCTGTTTCGTTTTTCCTCTGGTTCTTACTATGACTTTAGAAAGTTAAAGAATTTAGTATAAAAAAAAGCAGATGTATCTTTTATGCTTGGTTTAGCTTGCGAGTCAGTCCAACAGTAACCGAAACTCTGAAGAGAGAATTTTTTATGACATTTAATATCTCAAAGAATTGTCTTGTAATACTGATTCCAAACATATACAATTTATTGGGTTTAATTTTACCTATCAAAGGCAAACTTTCGATAAGTAACAGGTTCTAGAAGTAGTCACAGGCAAGACCGTATCCAGGGGGGGGGGGGATAGGAAGTTCGATCCCCTAAAAAAAATTTCTGACCAATAAAAGCATAACAAAAATGCATATAAACATATTTTTCTAACTGTTTTCAAAGTTTTTTTTGCCACTCCTATCCTCGGTGCCATTTTTGTTGAAAAGAATGTACCTTCAAAAACTTAAAAAAAGTAAAGAATTTATAAAATCTATACTTCTTTTATTCTGAATATTGATGTTAAAATAGTTTTTTTGGGAGGTGGGAGCCTTGTTACTAATTACTATAGGTACGGGTAGCTACTTATTTAAGGTTTGTTACTGTGAACCTTTTGATCAATTAAGAAATTTATCTAGGGTTCTGATTCTGAAAGTCAGATTCTGAAACCATTTCTGTGAGTGAAATCAAATGTTAATTAGAAAACAAATTTACATCTTTTTTGTGTTTGATCCATCCCAGAGTAAGAATATCATGAATGATATGCAACAACAAGATACTCCTGCACCAAAGGGCTTAAGTTTTGTGAAGGCTATCAATATTTATCAATATCTAGTCCAACCATCTTATTAGGGGCAACCTTAAATGGGCATCTAAAAAACTTATATTGGTACGACTATTTATTTATTTGCTTTTTTATCATAAAAAATAAGCTTTAATTTATTGTAAGAAAATATATTATTTTACCTGAAGTTCATTCCTCAATTCGAATAAGAATTATCAAAAAATAAAAAAAATTTCGGCTACAGAAGAAAGCCCAGAGCTGGTCAGGGAGCAAAATATATTATGGATTTAATAAATCGATGGACCAATGTATTTAAATTTTACGTTTTCAAAATTTTGAATTTTTGACTATTTAGAGAAAATATGTATAAGAAAATAAAACTGCTGCACCTTTTCTCCTTTGTTAAGAAGAATCTGTTTTATATTTACCAAAAATGTCATAAATATTATTGTGTTGCGAGAGCAACACTTTGGTTCTGCCGTGTTTTTTTTTTTTTTTTCAAGCACCCCGATTTCAGCTTCTTCCGAGAAAGTGGTAAGGGTCTAACCTCTGCTGTTTTTACGGAAAGTGTGGACCTTAGGCCGGATTGATGAATATGACATTGCATTTTGGAAAGCTTCGTAGAACTCTTGCCTGGGTCCCAAAATCTATTGTTTCTACCCATTTCTGTTCGTGATTGTGTTGCAAGAGCAACACTTTGGTTTTGTCCCGTTTTTTTTTTCTATGCCACCGATGTCGGCTTATTCCTGGAAACTGGTAAGGGTCTAACATGTGTGGTTTTTATGGAAAGTGTGGACCTCAGGCCGGATTGATGAATATGACATTACATTTTGGAAAGCTCCATAGAACTCTTGCCTGGGGCCAAAAAGGATGGTTTTTGCTTGTCCACGAGCCAGAGCCTATGGTGTGCGAAGTGAAGTGGAGTTATGTAGCCTATGTCAGAGAGGAGTATCTGAGGTTATGCAGACAAACTTTCGTTTCATCAAACCATGTTTCTGCTTTGGAGTGGAAAGCTCCGTTCTAGCAGGCAAGCAGGCAGGCACCACTTTCAAATTGAAGATGGACTAAAATCTATAAGTGTTAAATATATGCGGCAGTAACCCGGCCCCACAGCCAATATATCTTCATTGAGTGATAAATAGAAAAATTTACAGAAGCAAAAAAGCGGCATTTTTCCCGCGGGTCCGAAAGTGCTGCCGTGATTTTTGCTGGGTTTATCATTTGTTTTTTCGGACTTGGGATTGAGGTAGAGAAATGTTATCAGATGTACCTCTTAAACTTTAAAAGTTCTGTCATTGGTAAAAAAAATTGGAGCTTATCCTTTGCTCCTTTCTAAGTGGTGACGTTAGAAAGTTGGCCTACGGCAAAAAAAAAATCAACTTTTGAACTAAGACAGATAGAATTTTTTTTTCGACGGCAATCGATATCTCTTGATGAGCTGATCAAAGTATATGTCATCCGTTTTTTCATACAAAAATTCCTTCATGAGATATACTAGTTTGAAAGGTTCAAGGGGTTGACAACTTCAGTAGTAGGGTACACACTGAAACCAAAAATAAGCCGATACCAATTGTGAGACATGTAGGGGACTTGTAAGGAAAGGTCAGTTATTAGCTCATAATCATCTTCGGCAGCGAGGGGTTTGCAAATTTTGCTATTTGGTGTACCTATTATTTGTTTCCAGTGTATTTGATGGTAAGACCGAGTTGGTTCCAGTGGTAAGACATGTAAGGGACTTGTAAGTAATAATCGTCTGTTAGGCTACAATCATCTTCAGCGATGAGGGGTTTGCAACTTTTGCTAGTCACAATGAGGGATTTGCAACTTTTGCGAGCTGGTGTATCTAGTATTTATTTCAAGATCCTTACAGATTAACAACTTCAGCGTTTAATCGAAGCGAGGAAACAAAACCAAAGTGTTGCTCTCGCAACACTTTACTTGGCGGAGCCGAACAAAGGATGCCGCAACACCTCACGTTACCCATGCAACGTAGATCTGATTATGTTCCAAATTGTTTTAATTTCACATAATAAATAGAAAATTTTGAACGAAGAAACTGCGATGTGTCTTTAGAAAAAATAAGTTTTGGAAAAAATTGCTATACCACGCTTTCTTTGCTTTTTTTTCCTTTTTGAGAAGGATTAATTTTACATTTTACAGAAGTTAAAATAAACTTAACCCTGCTCCAAACAGTTTTGCCATGACAATACAATGGAAGATGTTGAAACAAGAAATTTTGACCTGTACCTGATTTTAATATTTGACCTGAGATTTTACATTTTCAGTAGTTTTCGACAACTTAGAGAAAAATTAGTTTACTAAAATTTAAACAAAAATAATTGATGCGCTGTTTTTTCCTTGTGAAGAAAGTTCTTACTTTTATTTTACCGAAGCTCTTTAGACAGGATAATTCTTTCTTTTATCGCAGTTATAATACATCCGTTATTTTTTTTTCATTTTTTAATTGGTTTTATATTAACAACCCAAGTCCTAATGGCAAACTAAGCTACAAGCGAAACAAAGGATTTTAAGAAAAAAAGTTCTTCAGGAAAACTTATCCTTTTCTTAAGTATTTCTTTCTACTATTAGTACTAATGCAAATACAGAAGGGGTGTGCATCCGTTATTCCTATGTTTTCTGGTTTTTATTTTATCGAAGTTATAATATGATAATGGCATTGACATGATATTTATCTACTCGGATCACGACAAACTGAACATTACACACACACTAAGAAAAAAAATTGTACTAATAAAAGTTTTTGTTTCCAAAAGCTCAAACTTTCGTTTTCCAATTAATTTTATGGTCGTAATATAGACACTACACATCCGAGAAGAGTCACAGTGATGAAAAGTGATCAAGACATCTCCTTAATTACTAAATATTGTTGTCCAATTATGTTTGTTATGTCTATGATTGTTTTCCCCCTGTCTAACCTGTCTTCACAATAATAATGAGAAGATCTTTGACCAGGAAATTATTATTAGTATTTATTTATAAACCCGTCATGAAAAAAAAAGGAAGACGGAGCATAAACAAAAAAAAAAGAAGAAAAATCACTATAAACAGAGAAACAAATAATTATAAAACATGAATAAGTTATTGAACACCAAGGGTAGTTCAGCTTTGATACAAGAGTATTATATACAGACACTTGCCTTTTAACAGAGATAACAGGGTCAGCTAAGTCGAATATTCTGACAAGATAAGAGTTGCCAATCCATGGGAGGAAACAGAGAAAATATTTGACAAAGCGAAAGAAAACTGAGCAAAGTTTTAACTTATCTGAATTGCAAAACATTTTCCAGAACGATGCTATGTATAAATAATATGACCTAGCAACAGAGCTAAGAAGTTTCGAAAGCAGATGGCGGTTGAAGCTTAGCTTATTTGTGACGAAAGATGCACAAGACAGACCGACTCGACGTTCAATGTGAAGCATTAGGAGTTGTCACGTATGTCTTATTGAGGACACAATAGGGAGACCGAGGTAAGTGATGTTGTCAGTTGGCTTGATCCTATTGTTCCCGAGAGGAATATCGGCTGGCAACGCTCACAGTAAGTTGATGAATACGTCTCCAGACTTTTCACCAATGGATTCAAGACCGAGTTTTGCATACTCGGGCTGTAGGGATGTGAAAACGTCACTAATGGCAAATTTTAAGTCAAGAATACATATTACGTAAAGCTCTAATATACGAAGGGCTTACCCCAGGCTTTGCTGAATGGAGAAGCATAGTAGCGTGAATCGGAAGTCAAACACTTTACGGACATCATGTCCTTCAAGCACGAGACTTTCTCCTGATGGATTGGCATCGATTAGAGCGTTCGCGACAAAGGACAGAACTTGGCCACAGCCGAGACGTGGTTGGAAGCCAAATTGATCTAGCAGAACATAGCACTTCGCGTTCAGATGGAAAATGACTGGCAAATCAAAAATTTGCAGAAAGTAGTAGCCACCGTTATAGGGCAGAATGATGAGAATTGGGTCACGAGTTTACCTTCCTCTGGTACTGGAGTTAGATCTCCAGTCGAGAAAGAAGAAGGTATAAATCCTTGCATCACAATCATCTGCATCAAAAGAGCAGTATGGTTTGTGAACAGCTCACTACTATGCAGAATGTGAAAAGCACTCACTTTATGAATGCCGGAAGATTTCTTCGGTTTTTTGCACAGGATCACTCACGCTACAGAATCAACCAAAACAACAAAATTCTCGGGAACGTCACTAGAGAGAAATATTCAAACTGAAGGGTAGCATCTAGCAGAAACAATTCAGCAGAAAAATACGAATTCCACTAGGAATCAGGAATATCTTGAGCAGATAGAAGGACACTGGGAGGATCTCAATGCCTGTCTTCTTTAGTGGGCATAGTCTATGGGGACTATTAATAGACACTGGAATATTTAGATTGTTCCATTGTAAATTGCTAAATTAACAGGATTTATGAAACTAACTACTACTACTACTACTACTAATACCTCACTGCAGCACCAAGCCGCCTGAGGCCAACACAGCTACGCACGCTCCTCCTCCAATCTAATCTATTCAAGGCCTCCCTCTTTACAACCTCCCAGGAAGTTCCCTTTTCATTTAAATCTTTATTTATGACATCCTCCCAACCAAGACAAGGACGACTTGCTTTCTGTGTAGCCCCAGACGGTTGGCCAAAAAGGACAATCTTCGGCAATCTGTCATCCTTCATCCGCAGAATGTAGCTTAGCCATCTCAACCTTTCTTACATTATAGCCCTAGAAAGTGGGATTGAACCCCATTTTTCGTACAACCTACTGTTTGAAATACGGTCAGTCAGCCGGGTACCCAGAACAATCCGTAAGCAAATTTCTCTGGAAAACATCTAGAAATTTTCATCTGCTTTTCGGAGCACCCATGCTTCAGAGCCATATTTGACCACTGTCATCACTGTAGCTTCCAATATTCTAATCTTGGTTTGGAGACTTATCTTTCTATTTTTCTAAACTTTTTTTTAGCTGTGAAAAAACACCCTGAGATTTAGCTATTCCACTTTTAACATCTTCACTGCACCCACCGTCTTTACTAATAATACTACCAAGGTAAGTGAAGCTGCCAACCTGATCAATCTTTTCGTTACCCAACGTCAACTCTTCATCTTCACTTATTCCTAGCCTTAGTGACTTACTCTTCTTCACATTAATTTTCAAGCCTATTCTAGCACCCTGAACTCACAAAACCGCTAAAAATTCATTCATTTTGCTCACACTTCCATCTAATGTGCTTAAATCATCAGCATAATCTAAGTCCAGGAGCATTTTTCCTCCCCATTTGATTCCGTGGTCTCCAATTGCCTTTCCTGTGCTCCTTAAGACGAAGTCCAAAATGATCCATATAAAGGGGGATAGAACACAACCCTGCTTAATTCCTAATTTAATACAAAACCAGTTGCTAACCTCATTTCCTACCTTAACCACAGCAGTATTATTCTCGTACATAGCACAAATCACTTTAATGTATTTTTCTGGTATACCATACAAGGATAAGACCTTTGCTAACGCTCTTCCATCAACAGAATCGAAAGCTTGCTCATAATCAATAAAACTGAAGACCAAAGGTGTTTGACAACGAAGGGACTTCTCAATTATTAACCTAAGAGTGAAAACCTGGTCGACACATCCTCTACCTTTTCTAAAACCACACTGTTCTTCCCTTAAAATTTTGTCTACAGCATCATAAAACATATTACTCAGTAATTTGCTACCTCCAGAGACCAGACTAATGCCTCGATAATTACGACACTCACTCTTGTCACCTTTCTTATACAGTGGTTTAATTAAGGTTTTTCTAAAATCATTAGGTACTTCCCCTTTTTCAAAAATCATGTTCATAATCTTCAGTAGCTTATTCCTAACCTCATAGCCACCATATTAAAGAAACTCATTTATCACACTATCAGCACCTGGAGCCTTATTATTTTTTAATCCTTTTAGTACTGTCGCTAATTCTTCCTCACTAAACAAATCTTCCTTCACATCCAAGGTATCACAAACTTTTTCATTTTCATCTATATCTCTTCCTGCAACTGTATCTCGGTTTGGCACATTCTCAAAATGTTCCACCTATCTTTTTTTAACTTTTCCCTTATCACTAATTGCGGCCCCATTTCTATCTTTAAATGGGACTGGTCCAGATTGACTACTCCCTTTCAATTTATTAACATCCAGTATAATATTTTACTATTATGCCGTCTAGCCGCATCTAAGTTAAAGTAAAATGGGATTATGCTGCTTAAGATATTTCAGTTTCATATTAATAATTACCAGGAAAACCACTCTTAAATCAATGTCTAGCTTAAACAAAAAAAAAACTGTAGAAAAGAAAAAAAAAATACAGAAAAATTAATTTACTAAAATGCAAACAATATAACTGATGCACCCTTTTTTTCCTGTTAAGAAGAGTCTGAATTTTACTTTATCAACTTTGTATACTCGTTTCTTTTCCAATTAGTTTAATGTTCAAAAACAAAACTGCAGATCACGATTAGAGAAATAGTGATCAAGAAAGCTCCTTAAGTCAACACAAGTCAATGAAATAAATTACAAAATAAAATACATTAAAATAAGTAAACTACAGCAAAGTAATAAGTAAAATAAAATCAATCAGTAAAACTAACAGTATAATAAGCACAAAAACATTAAGTTAATAAAATCATAATCTCAATATTCAAAAGTATTAGTCTATAAGGAGTAAAGCACTTATCTTTTTCTTATTCTAAAGACGAATGAGAAAGAAAGAACAGACCAGACTAAAGGCCACTGCGAGCCAAGTCTAGCCCAAGTGATGCTGTTTCTAAGTCCCTAGAATCAAATAGGAATTACGAACCTCTTCCCCGTTTTGACTGGCCTGCTTCTCAGGATAGACACCGGCTCTTAAAAAGGAGGCTTTCCACGAATCAACATCATCTTGACTCTCACAGCCAAGTTCAAGCTGTTTGTAATCCTGGAAAATGACAGCAATATATGCATATTAACACATAAATAGGAGGAGGTAATACCGGAGTTCCTCTCTTATCAACATACACATTAAAGATCAGTGAGATAAACAAAACATTCTGGGCATCAGACCAACCTGAAAGTACACCCCCCACCAAAAAAACATTCAGTTTTGGGTTCATCTATCACTTTAAACAGATATTTTAGAAAAATTATCCTAGTCAACGTACTAATTATATCTAATGATAATTTGCTTCTGAAATGCTCACCCTGTCACCATCTGCATCAGGCGGTAGCAGGTCTCATTGTGGAGCTTTTAGCCTTTCGTTGAAGGACCAACAAATTTGATTTTGTCCTATTTCTTCCTTTATTTATATATATATATATATATATATATATATATATATATATATATATATATATATATATATATATATATATATATACATTTAAGAAAGCTAGCTGTGCATAATCCTGCCTGGGTTATACACACCTAGATTAAGTAAAAACAGCATAAATTAACAAAATGAGAGGATTTTGTAGGATCCTTCATTTACTCCTGTTTTAAAAATCACTCATAAAACAATGACGGGTCTTGATTCCCAAACATTTCTATTATTCAGTGTGTTTATATTGAGTTGTAAAGGTCAACTTAATAGATTCGGTGAACTGAAGCAAAGCAGATTAAAAAAATAAAAATCATAGATACAAACCCAAATTACAGAAAAGAAGAAAGCTAAAATAATCAAAGAAATTTTTTTAATAAATTACAAAAACCAAAAAGAGCATTACTCAATCTGCGATTTGTACATAAGGAGCAATGTTCTCCTTATGTACGTTCTCTTCTTTTTCGTTTGAAAAAGAAGAGAACGGAGTGAAAAAAAAATGAATAAGGAAAGAACAAAAAATGGACAGCAGACAGAAATTTAAATTTATAGTTAATGAAAGTAGAACACGTCTGATCGTAGCCTATAAAAGGCATGAATAAGATATAAAAAAAGAAGAAGAACAAAAGGGAATTAAAACAAAAAAAAAGAAGCTGGCAATTTAGATAGATTGAAAGGTATAAAAATAAATGAATATAAGAAATACGGATCGAACTTTCACCAGTGCCGCATTAATGAACCAGCCTAGTGTCGACTTGTCGTTTATCAATCGAGCCTATTTTAGGAATTATTCAAATTCCTTCTCAAAATACCACATGACTCCAATAGTCATCTTGTTGCTTCCATTTTTCTTGAACAGAAATTCTCCTTAACAGAAGGAGGGGATTAATCTTATTTCCTTAAATTTCAAGCATCGTTTCGATTAACTATAGTACTATATTTTTCTCTAGAGCAAATTACTAGCACGTTTTTATAACAGCTAAAAGCTACTATACAACGAAATAAGTTAAGATTATTTCAGTTTAGCCTTGAAGGCATACAGCTCATTAGGGTGTAGGAGACCCAGCACTTTGACTACATCATCAAAATGGTATATTTAAGTATAAATATTCTACGGTACGTAAATAGGAGAGGGGAGGAGGTTCTTTGCTCTTCAATAATACCAATATTTGTGCGATTATCCCCTAGATATAATTAATTTTCAGTTTTTAGGCTTTTCCCCAAATCATCCTCTCCCCATCTTTCACCAATTAAATTCACAGGCACGTGCAACTCGGCCAACTCGATTTCCATTCAGTTTGACCCCATACAAATCAGCCCCATTCAACCTAACCTGTCGCAGGGTTGATTCGAGTTAGAGTTGACTTCAATAGGCATAAGCTAGACGTCATTGAGTTACATGGGGTCCAGTAAGAGCATATAAGATTGAAAACTTATACACAACATAACGAAATATAAACCACAGCAAAAATGAAATTGAAAAGAAAGAATAAAGAAAAAAAACCTTGTAAACATTTCTTCCTTCTGGATAGAAAAGTGCATATGTATGTTTCCGTGACATAAATCCAGATTCAACGTCTCTTAGCTTCAGGCCATCCAATACTAACATGAACTTCTTGTCCTTCTCCTGCAATACCAAACTGTTGTTAATTTACACTTTAAAATTGCTGTGTTATAAAATAAAATGTCAAAGTTGTCATACTATACTATTTAGACACATAAATATATAAGATGCAATAATATTTGAAACACACATATGCGCTGAAATAGTTCAGCATATAGGTGTAAAGTTCAACCAACATTCTGTCCTTTTTCACAAAGTCTGAGTAAACCTGTTGGGCACTTGATGCACTGACAGTGAAAAGGCTAGTAAAAATAAGTTCGTGTAGGTCATCCGACGCTTTAAAAGCCTTTAATAGTAGCTCTTGTACCGAATTCTCTGAATCACAAAAGCTGCGGTGTTATCAAATGAAATAACTGAGGCTTGATAACGGTAGACTGAAATAATTCAAGGATATATGTCAGACCTATATTTTGTTTTTATCTGGTAGCATTTAGCACTGACGGATCAAGGGGGACTCTCCCCAGCCTCCCCCCCCCAAAAAAAATTGTTCTGACACCCTCTTATCCTGCTTTTTTTTTACCGTTTTTTTAATAATAAATTTGTCAAATTGGTCAATTATTGGACCTTTTCCACATTGCCCCCCCCCCAAGATAATTATAAAACGACGCAAATTTAGCATTTTTTTTTCTTGTGGCAGCAGTTTTTAAATAAAGATTTATCTTACCTTGTGAATGTAAAGACAATTTTCGCAGAAGCAAATTCAGTCTTAGATTCTTATTTATTTTCGACTAAGCTTATTATGAAATTTTTTACTTTATTAATTATAGATTCCTCACTGATATGTGATTGTAACCTGTGGAATATCTGCATATGACAGCATCGACAAAAATACTATACAAAACTGTGACGTTTTCAGAAGGATTCTGTCAATGTTGCCACATAAAACCATTTCAAGAAAATAAACAATTAGCTGAAATAAATCATAAAGTCTCACTGAAGGCCTTTTGTGCGTCATAACTGTCATATGGTATTCCATGCCATATTTATGTATATCTCTATTAAATACAACTACTACTAACAACTCACCGCAGCACCAAGCAACCTGAGGCCAACACAACTACGCACGCTACTCCTCCATCCCAATCTATTCAAAGCCTCCCTCTTTACACCCTCCCAGGAAGTTCCCATTTCATTTAAATCTTTCTTAATGACATCCTCCCAAACCAACCGCGGACGACCTGCTTACGGTTTAGCAATAGACGGTTGGCCGAAAAAGATAATCTTTGGCAATCTGTCATCCTATATCCGCAGAACGTGCCATGCCTAGCCATCCCACCTTTCTCTCACTATAGCTCTAGAAAGCGGGATTGAACCACACTTTTCGTACAGCCTACTGTTTGAAATAAGGCCAGTAAGCCGGGTACCCTGAACAATCCGTAGGCAATTTCACAGGAAAACATCTAGCAAATGGAAGTTCGCTTTTGGAAGCGCCCATGCTTCAAATCCATATTTGACCACCGTCCTCACTGTAGCTTCCAAAATTCTAATCTTTGTTTGCAGACTTATCTTTCTAATTCTTCCAAAAAAAATTTAACTGTGAAAAAGCACCCTGAGTCGTGGCTATTCTATTTTTAACATCTTCACTGCTCCCACTGTCTTTACTAATAATACTACCAAGGTAAGTGAAGCTGTCCACCTGATCAATCTTTTCTTTTTTGACTGAACGAGGCTTGAACATCAAAATGAATTTCTTGCAATAAAAAAATTTTTATTATAAGAAATTGGCAAATCCATAGCACCTTTGAAACCAACCAAAAGTATTGTTAGCTTATATTAACAGATAAATAATCCAATAATGTTGAATATGTTATTTCACTAATTGCACAAAGGTCCACAAAATTTCCACAAAGGTTCACATTCTTGAAAGCGAATGTGATTTCCTCGACTCTGCTTTTAGGGTAAGGTAAATGTGGAATGTGATTCCACTTTTGGGGTATTTTACTTCACTCTGTTTTTAGTTTTATCAGTTTTTTAACTTCCTGACATTTTGCAGCTTAATATTTTTGACTAATGAATGGTTTTACTGTTCTGATATTAATGTTCTTGGGATTGTTTTGCCAGTTTTTTAAGTTGTTGTGTTTTTTTTATGGATCCGAAATGCGAATTCGGCCTTTCGGGACTTGCGATAGAAATTTATCGCTTTGAAGTAAATATATTACCTTAAAAAGCTACAAGTCTCTAGGTTTCAGAAAAACTGCGAATATTCTGACTGTAATGACGAAAAAAATGATTGATGTAAATTATGAAAAGGTATTTTTGAAATACCCACACATTTTTAAAATAATGGTTTGAATAAATAGTGTTTTGTTAAAAAGAAATTCTCTTTCTCGAATGGTAAAATATTCCAAATCTGACGCATGAATAAATGTCTCTCCTTCCCAAAGCCATTCAAGAGGGAAGGGGGGGGGGGCACCACGGCTGGGGGGCCGCCCACTATGATCAAATTTTTTACTTGCATTCGGATTTTTTTTTTTGCTTATATTTGAGTCAGGAGGGGACGCTGTAATTAATTTTTCCCCGGGTACCACAAACCCTAGGAACGGTTCTGCGCCTACCATTTAGAAAACTTTCAATTAAGATAAAAAAAAACTCTTGGGATTGATCCCAATACACCCATCCCCACCTTCTGGATAAACTGAATAATATTAGTCTAAAAAAATTTTTTCCAGTTTTTCCAGAAAGACGGTTCCCCGACCTGTAATAGATGCCCAAATTTCTAAATCCACAGGCCCACAAGCATGATCGCTCATTGTCCATAGTCAGTAAGGGTTAATAGAATTTTGCGACTCGGATTTAAATGTAGGTGTAGCTGATCAAGCTACTTTACTACCCCACTCTGTATCGTTTCCATCTACAGTCTCTTTACTAATATTCTTATTAATGTTTTGGACCTACCTCTTCGTCCTTGTACCAAGCAAGGCTTTCTGAGGACAGAACAAACCAATAATCCCTGGCACCGCCTTTCATAATTCCAAAGTTATGGATACTCATATATCCTTTGCGAATAACCTGATTTCCCAGTTTACGGCCAGTCTTGTTTGAGGATTCTGAAGACTGTTGAGCACTTGAAAAAAAGAAGAAATGCTTAAAATTATATTTATTGTATTTGTACTATAAGTTATAGATTTTTAATAAATCACATTATTTTGCAAACACTATTATATTATAAAATTGTATTATATACGCTATATTGCTTATTTATTTCGAACAAATTCAAATATGATTTTGTTTAGTATCTTTAATTTTATTTCTAACTGTCTCTTAAGCCTGCGGCAGTGGACAGTCCCAGATATTAATAAGAAAATCCAGTTAGGACACACTAGAATTGTTGCTAATAGAGAATTACAGACTTGCGTTGGCCGACCTCCACTCAATAGTCTGTGAACACTCAATCCTTTCTTGCTTCTGGAATTTCCTCTTTCTAAAGAAAAAAGGATTAAAAAAAATCCAGATAAATTTTTTTACATTTTGTAATTTTTTATTGTTTTTCAAGCATGGACGAAAAATCGCGCTCTAAATAGAAAATGTTTAGTTCCTGATATTATAAGTAAAATTGAATTACTGCACAGAAAGCTCTCGGAGACAGCTTGTGTCTGCGTTTTTCCGCTTCACCGCTTAATTGGATTCCTTCAGTTGCGTACATTTTTTTCTTTTCTCTTTACCCTACTTTTATGTTTTTCTTCTCCTTTTTTTATTTTGCATTATTCCATTTTGTATTTATTTTGTATTATATATATATATATATATATATATATATATATATATATATATATATATATATATATATATATATATATATATATATATATATATATATATATATATATATATATATATATATATTTATATATATAAATTAAAAAGAATAGAATAATTTCTTTATTAATCCATATATGATTATACCTAAAATACTTCTCTATCTCGACAGTTGTCTTCACAACGTACAATGTCCAAAGCCACAAAACACAATTCAGGTAAAAAAGCAAATATAAAGGTTAAAAGATGACAGCAACAATGCCCAAAATATAAAATAATTAAGACAAAATAGGGCAGTGAAATAGCTAGACACTCCCTCCCCTCCCCCACAAGTCCACAATTTTACAAAAAGAGCAACGCTTGAAGTATTCGGAAACAATACAGCAATTTACTCATAAAAGTAGTTTTTTGCCCCTCCAATTTAGAACCCTTACCATATTACCTTTACCCGTAAAAAAATTACACAGTAGCCATGACCATGGACGGCGAATTTGTTATAAAAAAAAGCAAGAATTCCCTCTTTGACAGACGCCCACGAACAACCTACCTATACATAACATCAACAGAAGTAAAAATTAGAGATCAGGCACATAATCCTCAAGCTTCACGAGACACATTTCAACGAAAACCAAGGCTGTGGATACGGATTTAACTACTAGAAAAGTTAAAATCAAGGAAAATTAAAGTGTCAAGGACTTCAAAGTGAAAACCATTTTTGCCCTCCCCCCCCCCCCACCACTGAACCCAGTTTAGATCTATTCATCACTGAAAACTACAGTTCTAAGATTTTTCTTTTGGTTAGATGTGACTTTAACACTTTTCGTACGTAAAAATTCAAATATTCACGATCTATTGCTTTTCAAAGACACCTACGCCTTCAATATAAAGACCAAATAAAAAAAAAGTTTTTAAAAACTGAAAGTAAGGAGCGAACAGAAACTTAGACATCAAAACTTAGAACGAACAGAAATTATTCCATATATGAAAGGGGCTGTCCCCTCCTCAACGCCTGGCTCTTTACGCTAAAGTTTTTTACTGTTTTAAAAACTAGAACTGTGACAAAGAGTCAAACTTCAGTGTAAAGAGCGGGGCATGGAGGAGGGAAAGCCCCTTTTTAAACAGGTCAAAGATTTTTTTGCCTACAATTGTCTTTTGAGGGGGGGGCTTAGGCTTAAAAAGTGTTACCAAGAACAAGCAACCTTTTTTTGTGGATTTGGCAATTTTTTGCATATTTTGGTATTCAAGGGTTTAAGGAGGTGGTACTCTGTGGTTTTGAGTGTTTTCTTAGTTAACATTAAAAAATTGGAGTATGCAATAGAGTCAGCATTGGTTCATCAAGGAATTGGCTTAATGAGTTTAAAGAAGTTAGACATTTTAAGGAATCGAACGGTAATCTAAAGGGTGATCTAACGGAGACAGACACTGATTGTCAGATTTGGTTGTTAAAACTTAGGGAGTCGAAGTTGGCTCTCCTAATATCTGAAGAATAAAACGTTAGGAGTCAAAACAAAAATCCTATAATTCTAAGAGTCAATATTATAATAATTTACCGATTCCACAGCTCTGGTAATAAGAGATACAAAAAAATTAGAAAAATAATCTACAAAAGGTGGGTGGAAAATTTGTTAGAAACATTCCAGCAAAACTAATCAAAGCGTATCAAAAATTTCAAAGGGCAAAAACATAACAGTCCCAATAAAAAATAGTGTTTTTTACCGATTGAAGTTATCCAAACTGAAACAGAAAAGAGAAAATAAAAGGGTGAAACAAAGGAAAAGAAAATACAAGATCGAAGAGATAGAATACAAGAAGAGTATGTACATACACTATCTTCAAAATACAGATCGAAATGCTCGCATGACAAATGTACGGTCATTTCCTATTAAAATAATTTAAAAGACAAAAGCACTTCTGATCAACTGTTTTATATTTCATTCAGATATTAAAAAAAAAAAAAAAAAAAAAAAAAAAAAAACTGCCTTCGGTAAGACTCGAACTCACAGTCTCGTCTGACACTTGAGCAACGACAACCCAGTGGAATTCTCCATATCAATCGGTTTTTAATATACTTTTGCAGACTTTAAGGTTACCTCATCACAAACTTTAAGAGTACTTTCCAGGTTCGACAAAAAGTTATTAATATTTAATAAAAATTAAATCTTTCGTTACACGAGAGAGTGAATGAACAGTTGGAACGAAAGAAAATAAACGTCCTATTGAATCTTTGTGAATAGCATCTATGGTGCATTAACCTGTCCAAAATCATCACCAAATTGTGAAAATGGAGGTAACTGATCAATCTAATAAGAATTAGTGAGCATGAAGGCAACAAAACTCATGTTCTTCACATTTTATTCATTAGTCATTAGAATTATTCATATTTTGATAATCACCACAGTGCAAATTAGGGTATTAGTTAATAAACTGGGCCAGGTTAGTAGTTAATTCGTAAGAAATTGAAGTAAATACAAATTAAATTTTCACCTGGAACACACTCTTAAACAAAGATCAAGACAAAAATGTTTGGTAAAATTCTAGTTAATTGACTTCTTGCTATCTCAGAAAGGGTTTAAGTTAGGAAAATGAAACTTTCAGGGATGAATCTACAGACTAAAGTATATCCCGGGAAGGTATTTTGAAGCAACTACCTCCACTCCTTCTCCCTCTAGAGGGCCCTGACCTTTGATAACCTTTAACATATGTGTGTTATAAAAATGAAACCTTGCAAAATAGATCATCTGCTTAATTGAAGTACAACAAAATTGTTTTCAGCTTCATAGCTTTGCTCAATTCCATTTTATAAGGTTTTAAAGATATGCAAATACATTTCCTAAATTTCAAAAAAAAAACATTGATATGGCTCAAAATTCTACTCAAATAACAGGAATTGCATTTTCAGAACTAAAGGCAGAGAAAAAGCAACTAGTAACTAAAAATTAAGGTAAAATATTGTTTTGTCAAAATGTCATGTAGGCAAATTTCAGGGCCCTCTAGAGGGAGAAGGAGTGGAAGTGGGTACTTTAAAATACCTTCCCGGGACATACTTTAGCCTGTAGACCCATCCCTGAAAGTTTCATTTTCCTAACCTAAACCCTTTCCGAGATAGCAAGAAGTCAATTAACTAGAATTTTACCAAATGTTTTAACGAACAAAATTTTAGTGAAATTTTTATGTTTTAAAACTTAAAACTTAATGTTTAAAATCTTTTAATGAAATTTTAACGTGAAAATAATGTTTCACGCTGAGAAGATAAATAATGGCAACTTGCCAAAAAGGTATGAATAGCTTAAGGATCGGTACCAAGAGTAGAACGGAACACTAGGACATCCATATTTGGATCAGGGCAGCAAAAAGTTCAGCGACGTTGAAGTTTTTCGCTTAAGTTAAGCAAGAATTGTATACATAATACTTTCTCGAAAACTTTTCTTTTTCATGAAAATTGGCATACTACCATTTTCTTGTGTGAGAAAACGATCTAGAGAGGTCATGACTTTGGAAAAAGTTCGGAAAAAGTTCATTTAGGGTCTTAACTCGAGAGAAAAGAATTCATTAGAATGAGATCATTAATACTTGGAATAGGCACTGCTGAATTAGCTCTGCCTTTTTGAATTACTTTGTCCGTCACTCAGAGAACAGAGATCAGTTTAAAGCAGGCGCTGATTAAAGTAGACTGTATTGACTTGAACATGACGGTTGAGGGGTTCAAACAGATGCGAAAGAAATTGGCTTTATGTGAAATTTGCTATACATCTATGTTTTCATAATCACGGGTGGTAAAATACGGAGGATGAATAAGCACTAAATTCCTTTAGGGCCCTAACTTTGGGAATAAATTGCTAATGTGAACGGAGCCATAAATACTTGGAATAGCTATATCCAATTTTGATGAAGATGGGTGTCTGTGCTAAATACTTTGTGATTTGATTGCTGATAGTATAGAATAATTTTTCGGTATAAATATGCAGAAAGGTTTGTCGAATAAAAAAAAAACTTAATTAAAGTTGTTTTGCGAAAGTGATTAAAAACATTGTTTTCCTTTTCACCGAGTGGAGCTCAGTCCTCTGTTATTGTTATTCCAAATTAGAGTTACCGAACGAGATATTAGGGACCTGGTTTTGTGTTTGAGCGAATTGGTTACCACAAAAACAAGTTATACTTGCCGCAGATATAATTTAGGAGTTGAGAATATGGCATACATTCTAGAAGGGTACCCACAGCTTTCTCTTTTAAGGGGAAATTTTCTTACGGTGATACCCTGCGTTCTTGGATATTCTACAGACGACTTGAAAAAGGATAGTTTTTCAGGTTTCAGGTAGACATGTCAATGAAATCGTTAAAGAAAGGAAAATTTACGTTTGCATTTTTTTCAAGGGAAAGAAGATTAATATTTATATTTTTTTTTTGTGCATTATCGAATAATCTGTAGTTCAACCTTCTTTGATTTATAATAAATTTATTCATTTTTATAAAAAGCTTTGCCATCTCTGGGAGTCAACCCAACTGTGGCCTGAAATAATTTACAAGACACAAAATTTAAGACAAAGAGAAGTTCAGCAAGTTTATACTGAAATTTATGCGTATTTAAAAATGAGACATAAGATAAGCAACGGTAATTTCATGATGCCATCAACAACAAGTTAGAATAGGTCAGGATGAGAGATGTGTACTATTTAATGTTGTACAGCCTTGTTTGGTTTATAATAAACATTTATTATCATAAAAAACTTCTTATTAGTGAGAGTCAAATCAGCTTTGTCTTAAAAGAATTTAAAACACAAAATTACAGACCAAGAAAATTTCTTTCATTTTAGACAGAGATTTTGAATTTATTTTATACTGAAAAATGGGATATGTAATGATAATCAGCTATTTTCGTTTAAATTGTAAGGCTGTCTAACAACTAGCGCCATAAAAGAGACCAGGGAAATCTCAGTAAAAAACATGATCAATTTTAGTTGAAAAGAATTTAAAAGACATATAACTTAGTGACAAAGGGAGTTCGAATCACTTGGATTTCTATAAGAATTTTGAGTTTTTAAATGAGAGGGAAATTAGTTGAGAAAAAAACTTACCATCGGTGAGATTAAAGCCTACCGCATCCTGCTAACTTGGTCGGCTGCTAGAGGTAGTTTGGGGGGCGGGGCGGGGGAAATTGCCACGGGCGCAAAAATTTTTGGGGCGTGAAATTCAAATAAATAATCGAACGGTTATAATCATTTCGCAATTTTCGAAATTTCATTCTTATTAAAACAAAGCAGAGGACGCAACTGGCGGTAAGTAAAAGCAAATTAAATCCAAAAATTTTTTTTTTTCCCATATCTTCATTACCATTCTTTAAAAATGAAAGTAAGTAGACCGAATCAAAGCAATTTTAAATTGAATGCTAAGCAAAAAGTAAGTTTACCGAATTTGAGAATTAAAAGCAATCAATTGGAACGACATAATTAATAATTTTGCTAAAGTAAGAAAAGTAAGATTTTAATAAATGAAAAATTTTGTTAATAAATGAAAGTTTTAATGAAAATTTTTGGGAGACAAGGGAGGCGCTACTCAGGATTTTGCCCCGGGTGCAAGAAAGGTTAGAACAACTAGTGCAGGCTATTTTGATTTTTTGAGCAAAGGCGGCCCACTGACAAATTTCTCAAAAACAAAATACACTTTAAACAGCTTCGTCGTTATTTATAATTGATATAAATGGAAACATGGACAATTTTCCACGACGTATACAAATAAATACTGAAACCCAAGGCTGAAAAAACGAACATGATGAACATATGAGAGCACAATTAACCAACTATTCATGAAATATATAAAAAGTATATATACTCTATGTATATCCTCAATGCCTGAAATGAAAGTCAAATTTCAAATTTCAATTTTTCAACTCTAGTTCAACCAGCTACTGTTTTATCCATTTTTGTATTTACCACTTTCTTATTTTTGGTACTAGCAGAAAAAGGGTGTAGTATAGGTGGTCTATTGATTATATATCCGTTTTCTTTCAAAAAGCTTTAAATAGAGAACAATTCTGTGTGACGTGAGATGTTATATTGTATGAATAAATGAATTTACAAAGATACTAACTTAACACAAACCTAACCTAAGCCTATAAGTTTAATATCCGTAGCTAAGGATATTAGCTAAGAGCTAAGGGTATTAAGAATGTTGAGCCAAACCAAAAGATGCTTTGAGCATCTAGTTTGTCAAGAGGATGCATCTGGAAAATGTCTGGAAGTGCTGCAGCTGTTAAGTTGGAACTTTAAGGGTGTTTTGAACAAATGAAAAAAACAACTATGGAAAAGTATTTTTAGCTAAATCAAAAGACAGCAGATACATCCATGTTTTCAAAAGAGCGTGTCGGTAATATCTCAGGATCGGTCAAGGGTATTAAGTTGAATTTTTCAGGGTATGTTGAACTAATTCAAAAGACATTATATGCATCCAACTTGTCAAAAAGTTATATGTGCAGTATCTTAGGAATGTATTAGGAAGGTATGTTTGGACTTTAGAGAATGTTGAGGAGGGATGAGTTAATTAAATAAAAGAAACACTATGTGTAACCTGGCTTGGAAGGGACAGTTAAACTTTAATTAATTAAAAAATTAATGAAAATTAAATTAATTTATTTATTTATTAATTGTAATTAATTAATTAATTAATTTAATTAGTTAAAATTAATTGAAATTAATTAATAAATAAAAAAATTAATTAAATTAAGTTTAAACTTTCAGGACAAAACTCAGCGTGACTTGATACACAAAAGAGAATTTCTAAAATTCAATGCTGTGACATTACAAATCCATATAAAAAAATGTTCAGTTTTGCCAATTACTCAGATTTAAAAATATTATGCTTTCTCTATTTATTTTTCTTCTGAAAATGAACTACATAGCTCGAGATAATTCATCAGAAATAAATAAACCCAAAAATTTAAATAATAAAAAAGAAAATACTATTATCAGACAAGAGTTTATCCAATAATAAAATAACTCAATATTTAGGAGTTTATAGAACTTGAGAAAATAAAGAGGTTACATTGACCACGAACATTGGTCAGATTAAACAATATAAACCAAAACTAGAAAAGGGAGCTAAAAACAAAACGAGAGAAAAAAAAAGACCAGATTATAATAGACGACATGAGATAGATAGATAAAACTAAAGATGACATAATAATAGATAGATAAAATAAAGAGAGTTAAAGACGAGATAGATAGATAAAAAGAGAGGGTTGGGGGACTTACTTGGCGAAACCGATGAAATCCTCATGATTAGTATTAGCATAAGCTAGTTCAATATCATTAAGGAGTAGGATTTGTTCCTTGCACAACTGTTCCCTCTGTCTAATATGAGTGGTAATAATACGTTCACTTTCTTCACGCAGCCGAGGAAACCGAGACATCTACAAAAAAAAAGTATGTAGATCTAGAAACAAAGATTTGATGAGTATACAGTTAGACTTAGACTTTCGCTAGAATATGTCAATAAAGAGAGGGGAGGGGTCAACGACGTTTTCTGCAGCTTCACGAAGAAATTTGAGACATATAAAAAGAGGCAAAAATTCAAAGTGTTTATGCTATTTCTTATACGACCCGACGGTCACAAACACTTTTTTTACATCTCTATTATTTCGTTGATTGAACATCTTATTTTTTCTATTTTTTGTAGCTTAGTAATAAGCGAGCTCAGCAGCCAGCTTAAACAATTATTTTCATTAAAAAAAATAGTACTCTCTGACAGCAATAGATTAGGTTGCTGATAAGTCTCTGAAGTTTTAGTTGATGGAATATAATTTTGAAACTTAAGTAAATACGACACTTAAAAGTTAGTGGTTATTAAAATTAGTGGGAACTTTTCCATCAGAGGAACAGAGACATTATTTGTATGAAGTCTTGTGACTAAGTAACTACAACGACTGGTTTAAAATCTCCCAAGAACGATTTAACCACGTTTTAGAAAGACACGCGATAAACCACTCAGTCAGATTTAGTTTGGAAGAACAGGAAGACAAACTTGCCAACTAAGATTATAAAATTAAAAGCTACAGAGATGACAGTGCTTAAGCATGATCCAAAATATGGGCATCCCGAAAGACGGGGGAGACAATTACCAGAGGAATTGTCTACGAGTTCTTTTGGGTACTCGTATGACTGATGTATTTCCAACATGAGTTGTAAGGGATGATTTAATGGAAACTGTAACTTCTTGGAAGTTAGATTTCTCTTCTAACATAAAGGTAAAATGATTGGCTCATAAGTACAAGCCACAAAATGGAACCACCAAGTGACGCAACAATTTTTACTCTGGAAAAATCTCCGGTCCTCTCTGTCTTTAGTTTCGTATTATAAAAAAAAAAAAAAAAAAAAAAAAAAAAAAAAAAAAAAAAAAAAAAAAAAAAAAAATCCAAATTCTCCGAAATTCCTGTCCAAAACTATATCCCACGAGCCAAATATCTTAGCTTCTTTCCTCACAGAAAACTCACATAAATTCCCACAAAGATGACACCGAGAGGGGTAGGAGGATACCCAATCGGACATGTAGACAAAACTCTTTGCCAGAAATACGATCTATTGTACTAAAACAAATCTGCTATATTCACCCGCATAGGGGCACACGGACCCGATGCTCAAGGAGGGGGAGGGAGGAGCAAAAATAATTCAACAGTTCGTTTTAAGGCACTACTTTGTAACTGTACCTTGAGGAATATCCCTTCCTTCGTTTGTTCAGGTCTATTTACTAAGAAAACTACATTTTGTGATTCAAACTAGATAAGAGCTGGGATTCTTCAAGTTTGCATTGGATCAAACAAAATGAAGTAATATCGCAATAAAATGCAATCTCACAACCTGAAGTCTTCTAATCACAGTATTATTTTCTTACTCAGCAATTACCGTATTTTCAATGGTTATATGCCTATATTTGCGCAATATGGTAGGATAAGGAGATATCTCTTTACGAAAAAAAAAAATATTTCTATTTCGTTTCATTTGGAAATCATTTTCGATAATCAATTTAACAATTTTGGGAGTTTCTATTTCAGGCAAGGATAGAACCCGGGTAGGACGGAATCCTAGGATTTATTGATTATTTCAATCATGAATTTTCAATCCTTTTACGAAAATTAATTAAATAAAACAATTTTTTCAACTGAAAGTAACAAGCAACATTCAGATTTAAAACGAACATAAATTATTCCTTAAGGAATTTAAACAGAAGTCAAACTTTATCGTAAAGAGCGAGGCGTTGAGGAGGGGGCAGCCCCTCTTTATACGGAACAATCTCTGTTCCGTATACACCAATCTCTTGGTGTATAAATGCAAGTTCACTTGCATAAGAGTCGAGGCAAATTGTAGGAGGCCCTTGTAGGCTTTGAATTGGACTCTTATTTCCATTTATATTCATTGTCAAATTTTACAATATATTGTCTCACTCGCCGTGAATTAACACGTTAAACCCTCAACAAGGTTTGAACCCAACCCACCGTGAATTAGCATGAGAGGGTGGACTCTAGTTCAGCATTGTGGAGTGATATGCATGAGAGGAAAATTTTCATCCAAGTCAACTTGTAGTCAACCTGCGATTGTTCCCCAGCGAGAACCTCCAACCGGTACGACTCTAGTTCGTCATTGTAAAAAGACACGTTTGCAAGGAGCATAAATGGGAGACAGTAACAACGGCCATCAAAGGGGTAAAATTAACCTGGACAATCTGTCTTGGCTTTTTTCTACAATTGGCCATGACTTCCGTTGAAAAATCAACCCTGTTTTTCATTCAATTTTAATCGTTTTTAAAATAAATTTCGCCCTAAAAAATGTCTATATGCTTCCCAATAACAAATACTATATGTAAACAATAGACAAATGTCATAACTTCAGCCCTTTCCCAAGGGTCTGTGGGGTCATGTCATCCCCAGAGGAATAGTTACTAATCCTTTCGACTATACTGAACCAAATAGCTTGACACGAGAATATTTTTCTACATATTGATTGTCTACTCTTTTCAAGTCTTGTAGATAAAAAATTATTGGCCCTAAGCATACAGGCCATGATTTGGGGAGAAAAAAATGTATCTCAGTTAATGATAAACAAAGCTCGTTTTTTCGTATTTTTTCGATTGTGCTTCAAGATTGAACAGTCGCAGTTTTTCAAGTCTTCATGGACCATATAATGGCAGATATGCTATGAATCTTAGCTAGGTAACTTTAGTAGTTACGTATAGCACAATAGTGTTGGCCTTTTTTTTGGATCTGAAGCATATGAGACCATCCTACTACGGGGCAACGATTGAGGCATGAAGTCTGCTATTACCATAGTAATTATATTAAATAGTAAATAATTTATTTAATTTAATATTAAATAAATTCATATTAAACACAGAGAGGAAATTTTCAAATTCAAGCAAGCCAAAACTAGCCTATAAGATAAATCATACTGATAATGGGCAATGAATAATTTCGAACTTTTCTTCAATTCTACTTCCAAAGCGAAAGTTTACTTTCAGTCTTACGTTTTTGTGCATCGACGAACAACGTTGATTGTTCGTCGAAAATGTAAAATTTCAAATTTTTGTAGTTAGGAGCTTGAAACTTCTATAATAAGGTTCTACAACAAATAGCATTTCCAGTTTCAAAAATGGAAATGCTTAAAAACACAAAAAGTTAAAAACTTGTAGGACGGGGTGACAAAAAATATCTGGAATCAGCACAAAAAGTCAATCTTTTTGATGCTTTAATTATTACAAAAACTCATATTTTTTTTATATAGTTTCGGTTACTATTGGCCCGGGTCACTCCTTAGTTTCAGTTCTTTGCCACGAACTGTTGGACAAGTAACAAAATGGGGGGGGGGTCGGGGTTTCCTTCCATCCTGAACCAATACACAAGTTTAGTTTTAATCTTACCTTTTCTGTGCACTGACGAACGACATTGGTCAGTTCCTGTATCACTAAATCAATACACTTCAGGCTTGGCTCTTTCATTCGAGATATTTGACGCTTCACAATCGCTTCAAATGCCTTATCAGGAGTGAATAGGCCCACTCTAACACCTGGAAAGATATTCGTATTCGTTTATTGGGATGCCTATCATAGTATTCCAAAAATCAAAGATAGAATATGCTACTTTAGAAAACGCAAAAATAGACTTGAAGACACACGCACAAAAAAAGGACAAAAACGGAAAACACTTGAGAAATGCACAATTAAAAACGGATGGTCTATGACAAACGGAACAGGGTGGCCTACTCCAAATCAACATGTGGTCTAGAATTCCCACTAGAAAAGTAAGAAGCCTTTGTGGCCAGTCTGAAGAGCTATCTCTCGTCATCAAAAGACATCCCCTCTTGGCCACAGCTAGCGTCACCCCAAAGGCACGATATGTCCAGACGTCCTCGTTTGCGAACCTGCACCTTCTTTGAGATGACAGCCGGGAGGACAGAAAAAGAATCTCTGCTAAAAATTCAAAGAAGACTAGAATCTTCGGAGGCTTCCAAAGGTAAGGTTGGAGATGGGACAAGGGGTGGTTGAAGATCACAAGGGGAGTTGCAGCCGACAGATCGAAGTTGTTATCAGAAGAGATTCCAAGAGGATGGACAGGTGATTCCGGATAGGACACTTTATCGTCTGGCTTCCGTCGAAAGTAAAATAAAAAACGAAATAGGACTAAAAAGAATTTGCAAATCTGCTTGTACCGTACGACACTTGACGGGTTGAAGTTTTTTCTGATGCTTAGCAAGTCAGATAATCGGTATGGAAAGCGAAGGAATAGAACGAAGCTTCTCGTTTACTAAATTTGCTTTTCGGAATTTTTACTTTTCTGTAGATCATGTTTTCGATCGAACAAAGAGGGCAAGTTCAAAACTCAAAGGAATTTCCGTAGTTGCTCTTGCGGAGTTCCAGTATCATTTAAATGCCATGTTTTGAATACCCAACATCAAACAAAGGAGATATCAGCGCTTGCAAAATTCCTCAGGAAGTAATAATCATTACTATCAATTTTGTTAATATTCATTCATTAATTACTACTTGTTATATTGTTGATTGCTAAAATCCATTATGGATACTATGCCACAAGAAGAAGACGAACTAGTTTCGGCGGATGGGGGCCACATTCTGAAGAGCCCAGATTTGAAAAAAAGATTAGAAGCACAAACAGCCAAATCACATAGAAAGTATATGAAGTTATGGATAAAATCATAAAGCTCAAAATTTCAGGATGAGGGGGCCCAACCCCCTCCCACCCCAAATCCGTTAACCAGGTTGGCTTCTCTAATCCCTTAATATTCTGCTATGAATATTATAAATTGCTAAATTGATTATTGCCGCTATTCGGCAAGTAAGGAGTAATTCATTTCAGGGAAGCATGTGCAACATTTTAAGCCAAACTAAAAGTATTTAAAAAAATCATAAATAAATAAAAACAAATTAAAAAATAAAATAATACAAATAAAAAATATAAATAGAGAATGAAGAAAAAACATTAAACCAAATCAAAAATAATAGGCTACATAAAACATACCAGAGTGTTGGCAGTGTGAAGATCTCAACATTCAAGTTATATTTAATTGATATAACAGTTATTGATATCTATGATATATTTATATTTGGCCATTTTGTACAACGCTTACTTGCCAACACCAGGGTTGTTTGGCAACGCCAGGAATGCCACAACCATGGATTTTGGGAGATTTTTCATACATCCAAAAATGAGTCGTTAGAACCTTTATAAACCATGGATAAGAACGGAGGAGGGGCCACATCCATTGAAATGTATATAGAGAATTGTTATGCGATTCATAATTTGAAATAAATTGTTTAGAACTAGAAAAGGAGATAAAATCGTCATCCCTTATAACTGAGCGGATTAACAGTTATTTGCCTCGAACTGATTTAAGAGATTTGTGACATGGCTCAAATTTTGAAACGTTATTCTAAGAAAAATTAACAGAAGACCAATTCTTTTACCATAATCATGGAAAGACGAAAGTAGAAAATATATCTTAGGAAACGACTTTCTAAATTTATTTTTTATGATAGCTGGTCAAGAAATGAATCTTCGCTGAATCTTTAGTTTTACTCATTCGCCTTTAATCACATGTTTTCCGATTGCAAACTAATCTCTCTTTTTTTCCACTATCCAAAAGTGCCACCCAATGAATAAACTAATTAGTTTTCTTTTTCTTTTTTTTGTAATTTATCTCATACACGAAATCAAATCTTCTCTGACTCAAAGCCCTGTTTCGTATTATTTTTATCTTCTGAGTTTGGTCAGAGTCCATCAATTTAGCTCTAGGTCGAGTTAAGTATAGTGCAATCATAATGACAACTTTTTATAGATATAACAGAAGAAGGATCGAGAGGACGCCAACTCATCGTCATCCGGTATACCTCTGGGAACATCACTTCTTCCGCCATACTTCCAAAAGGCCATCCCACCTCACAATACACACAGTGTGGCACAATTTTGTCAAACGCGGTACGCGTGAAACGGTGTGGCAAACCATAAAGATGAATAAATAATCTTTTATTTTTAATTAATTCAAATAAAAATAATTTTTGATTAAAAATTTAAATTTTTATAAAATTCTTACTCCGTCGGAAAACAAGGAGTGAGTCAAAGTCACCCACGATTCTGTGACTTGGCTTTCACTCCTATAATTTACAAAATATTTTTGCAAGACTAAATGATGATTTGCCAAAAATTATTTACAATTTTTAAAAATAGAAAATTTTACAAAATTGCAAAAGGCTTTACTAATCTGAGGAAAACATAGAGCGCCCCCCCCCCCTGTTGCCAATATTATGTAAATAAATACAAATTAAACAAACTCAATAAAATATCTCTAATAATGAATATCTGAATTGAAAGTCTGTATTTTCACTCGTGAAAAACCTAATCAAATGATCAGACTTTTTTTCATTCCAATATGAAAAAAAGTTGTTTTTTTTTTCGTTTTTTTTTCGTATCTTAAAAGTTCACTGAAAGTGTTTTGGGGTCTTGTCACAGTAAAGTAAATTCAATACAATTTTTACATAAACATCCTTTAAACTTCAGGCAATAAAAAAGTTATCAAGGCGTTTTGGCAATTTTTCTTTCCATGCGCAGCACCACGTAATGCACGTTATATCAATAAAAAGTTTCAAGCGACTGAAAAGAATATTAATACACAAACGTATTAATACTTAATACTAATACTTAATAATACTTAAGTAACATGCTTAAGCTTAGTAAACAATCTGAAATACTGAGCAAGTTCTGAATACACTTTCATTACGCATACTCCCAAAAATACAATATACTCCTCAATATTTCCATTTCTCACTGCAGGTAAATTATATGGTGCATAATGCCATAGTAAACCTTAAGGAATTACTAGTGATCTTTCCAAACATTTTCTAGTCTGAATTTCCAAGGAACCATTGGGAAAAACTTCAATTTTGTAGCGGAAACTGTCACTACTACTTCTTCCAGTTTGATACTCTATATAGACCCAGAATGCTTACACCCTTTAACAATGAAACAGATTATGGTAAAACTGCATTAAAAAGACCCCCCCTCACCCAACAAAACTTCTACTACCGACAAATATATCAGTCTAGGAGTTCCCCAGACAACTAAAAAAAAACAGAGAAAAAATACATCAGAGAAAGAAAATTTTCCAGGAACATTCCTCATTAGGTCCCTTCATTAATAAGAAAATAACGCGATTAATAAGTCACACAATGGCAAATTCGAAAAAAAAAACTACTAAAACGCACAATTTAAAAAATAACTTTAAAAAACGGCGTATCCATTATAATGGGATATTTCAAAACCGAATAAAACTTGTCATTTGTAAGGATAAAAATGAAATAATGGTTTATACCAGTTTCAAAAACCGCCATACGGCCGAGTACCTCTTGTGAAAATAAAATGAATATATTTTAAAAACAATCAAGATGTGGGCTATTCATTTATTCTTTAATTATTGGTACTCGCACAGAATAACAAAAATAAAAGAGAAATATAATTTTTCATAATAAAATAGAAATAAAAGCAAGAAACGACATTTATTTGGATAAATACCAAGAATGTAATAATTTGTGCGGAGGCGACCACTAGAGTATGCATACCACAGTTTAGTAAACACTAGCTAAACAAATGTAAAAATAAAGATAGACAAAGCACTTAGACTTCTTTTTATATTTGCAAGAAAAGAAGGTGAATAACTATATTTTTCGGGCATAGCAACTATTTTACAGAGTAAAAGGCCGCTTACAACCGCTAGGGTATTACGGACACAACGTTAAGCCACTTCCAGTCCAAATGACTTTTTTCACAGATTTTGCAGATTAGACCGTTTCCCAGTCTGAAATGGAACCCAGTCAGATCTTTTTCAGGTCAAGCGAATGTTTTTACATGCTGAGGCCACATGGATATTTTACAGTCTAAAACAGACTACGTTTAGGCCATAAATTATTTCTGAGACCGCACTCGATAATCATGATAAAAGGAAAAAAAAACCGTAAAGAAGAGAGAAACGAGGATAATAAAAGCCAGTGAAAACGTAGATTACAATGGAAATATTGAAAAAAAGAAAAACGACAAAAGCCCAAACTTAATATAAAAAAAATAAGGGGAGGTCTTGACCGAAATATTTGCATTGTAATCTACGTTTTTCACTGGCTTGTATTATCCTCGTTTCTCTTTTCTTTACGGTTATTTTTTTCATTTTGTCATTTAGGCCATTCCAGTCACTGCTTTAAGAGGCAGTAGCTCGTTTTAAACCATTATCGTAGTCTAATACGAAGACGTAGACACGCCGTTTTAACCATTTCGAGGCACAGGAACTGCTTCTGCAGACAGAAATATCACTTGGACCATTTTTATAGCCTAAAACGGACCCTATTTGAACTATTTACAGGTCAAACAACAGTTTTTTACAGGAGGAGAGGCCGTTATAGGCCACTTTAACCATTTTTATGGCCTAAAACAGACCCTATTTAGACTATTTATAGGTCAAGCAACAGTCTTTTACAGGAGGAGAGGCCGTTATACGCTATTTCTACCATTTATTAAGGACAATATATAGGCCATTTTCAAACCGACATTTGTCTTTACACATTGAGTAATCATTTTACCAATGGGCCTGAACCTACTTAAAAGTTCGTCAAAAAAGAAATAGAAAAGATAGACGCAAAAAGCAAATAGTTAGACAATGAAAGTTGTTGAAAATAAATGAATAGATAAAGAAACAACTGGAAAGGAAAATATCAGAGGTAAAGTCATTAACCGTGTATGTTCCTGATTGCAAAAGCAATTTCTCTCCTCAGCTCCTTTTCATCGAATTCCATCTTAACAATCTCAAAAGGGAAGCGCTCATGAAAGATACGGTTGATTTTGGCGCCACTACTCAGCTCATTTGTATTAATACTCCCAGTTCCACTACCCTCAATCGTCCTCTCGAAGTCGCACTGCAGCTGCTGAATCATCCTAAAAAAAGAAAGATCATTCTTGTAATATTATCATAAAAGACAGGCATATACACGAGGGATTTTTAAGGGAGGGGAGAAAAACAAAATAAAAAATCGTTAGAGTAATCTAAGAAACCATAAGAATTGGTGGAAGTGGGTCTGAAAACTTCCATTGGGCGCTACAAAACTGCCACTACAATTCCGTCGATTGATTAAGCCATGTGGTTAAGTAGCCCTGGGAAGATCTAAACCCCATCTTGTTTAATGTTCATGCTATACTCACCTCCCTAGATATCTACAAAAACTGTACTTTATTTCTATAGTCTAATCCCTGTCCAATCAGGGGCCTGTTGCTTTTTTTTCACCTTCTACAGGCTATTCAATTAAACCATTCTAAGTTTTTTTTTTTTTTGATTTTGTTGCAAGCGATTATGTATCCCAGGAGAATGCTTTTTCTGTTTTTCATTTGAATTGTCAAGGTTTGAATTCTTCTTATAATTATTTGGTTGATTTAAGTTCAACAGTAGGAAATATTGGTGTTATAGGTTTAACTGAAACGTAGGTGAAGGATCATTTTGATTCTTTATTGGCAATTAATGGTTATAATTTATATAGAAAGAACCGAAGAAATCAGAGACACGGTGGCGCAGCTTTCTACGTTAAGTCGTGCCTTGAGGTTAAGGTAAGGGACGACCTTTGTGGTTATGTTGAGATGGTATTTGAAAGTTTGGTATTTGAGGAATTGGAAAAGCTGCCATTGGTTACAAGTCCATTTGTAATAATGGGGAAATTTAATCTTGATATGAGTTTTTAAAAATGATATAATTTGCCGTAATTTTTATGATACTTTGTTCCCTTTTTATATGAATCCTTCAATTCATAGTTATAAACGGATTACTGAGACTTCTGCGACGTTGATTCATAATATTTTTGTAAACTGTAATTATAAAGAGTCGTGTGTTATCCCTAATGATGTTTCTGACCATTGTAGAATAATGACAGCTTTTGAAGTTAATGGATTTACATGTAAGTCTCCAAGAATTGATAATGAGAGATTTCATTATACTAGCACTTCTTTGGTTTTTTTTTTAAAGGCTAGAGAATTTTGATTGGTCATAGCCATTTTCCTACAAAAACTAAAATACAAAGCAAATAATTTGGAGGAGGAAAGGGACGGAGGTTTTAACTTTACTCTTTAAAGTTTTTTAAATAAACCCAAGTGCTGTAAAGATAAAAGAACATAATGATGAATAAGATAGACCGTCGTTTATTGATGGTATATTAGTAATATCACAAGTGTCTGTTCATAACCCGCATACACAGAAAAGATAAATAGTGCCGAAAAAATTCAGAAAAAATCATGGAAACAAAAATCAAACAAAATTCAGAACAACAACAAAAACGCTAATAATACAAAAGGATCAAACCCTGAATAAGGTGAAAGCGACAATACAACGTCACCAATAGCCTATAGTGCAAATCAGTCTGTTTCTCAAAAGTATTTGGCAGGTGATATTTTTAATGTTTTCCAGGTCATAGTCAAGACACATCAAAATATTAGATGCGAGGCCTTTCCCTCCTTCTTCCATTATTTAATTTGTAGTTGTAAGTAGCTTTGCAATCGGGCCCAGAAGCATAGTCAGGAGACAAAGCCTCCACCTCCTCCTTGTTTAATTAATTTGAAGTCGTGAGTAGAGTTTTAGTCTCATGTCCCGGAACATTGGTAGAAGATGAGGCCCCCCTCTCTCACTAAAAAAAAATCCATAAAAATATTTAAAAAACTTACTGCATCATTGCCTTTGTCTTTATTGATGGATCATCAGGTCTAAAATGCTTGAACTGTTCTACCTCTTTCTCCATTGACAACAATTGTTTCTGCAAGAGAAATAATAGGCAAAACCATATTCAAATGAATAAAACTAATAAAGTTATAACTATAAAAATAGAACTAGATATTATTTGGTTGGCTGTTTCAATTCAATTTCCCAAAACCTTTTCTTAGTCATAGCCTGAAAGTTTCTGAGATGGCGGTAAAGTTAGAACAGAATGCTTCTGCTTTAGGATTGTTATATTCTTCTCTCAAATATTAAATTTAAACTCACTTGTATAGTCCTTTTTGTAAAAGTTCAACATTGAACTATTCTCTTATGCAAAAGTAAAGAAGAGAATGTAAACGTTAGAAGTTGTTTTGGTAGTTAACTGAAAACTGGAGGCTAAAACTATAGAATAGCGACTTTCTCCGGCGTGGTTTTTTTTTATATCCAGTTTTTCTGTTTCAAATAGAACAATAATGAGCAATAGAGGAGGTAGATAATCATAAGTGAAAGCGGCAGAAAATTGCCCTGTCTACATACTACCAGTTCTACCTCTTCAAAAATAGAATGCGGGGTTCCCCAAGGTTCGATCCTAAGGCCGCATCTTTACTTAATATATATTTCAGAAATAAAAGAATTTATAACTAATTGCATACTAATAACATATACCGATGACATAGTAATGTTATTTAAGTCGTATACGGTAGATTTGTTTGCTATTATGGAGGCCACTTTAGCTGAATTGTCTAGTTATTTGCGAAGGAATCATCTGTCATTAAATATTCCGAAAACAAAATATATGCTTTTCTCAAATATACAACATTTTGAAACCAATAAGATACTTTCATTTGGAAATATAGTGATTGAAAGGGTAACCAATTTCAAGTATTTGGAAATGATATTGATGAAATGATTACGTGGAAAGATAATGTGAGGGCATTTTCCATTAAAATTTCCCGAGGGACAGGTATTCTAAATAGACTAAAGCACTTTATTCCTCATAAAGCACTTAAATTTTATAATATACTCTAGTTTCTTCACATTTAGAGTATGTATGCGCTCTTTGGTCTAATTCGTTTAATTATAATGCATGTAAAATCCAAGTAATACAAAATCGGGCAGTAAAAACTCTATTTTCATAAAAATCCTCTACAAGTGATTCATTCTGCCTGGCAAAAGTTCTGAATGTTTCTAAAATATCTATGCTCCAAGTTGCGAGTTTGGTTTACTCGTGTATTAATTCTTTAGCACCACTTGGACTAAGACAACAAGTTTCAAACGGGTTCAGAATATCATTCATACCCAAAAACTTCATCTGAAAATAATTTACTCATATCAGAAATGTGCCACAGGCATAGAGGTGCACTATCCTTACGACATGTTGGTGTTAAGATATGGAACATGTTGCCCAAGTATATAATGGAATCAATTTCGCTAAGTTTATTGTAAAAAAGTTGAAAAATATCTTATTCAGTATATAGCAATATCTTATATATAATATCTTCAGTATATAAGTAATATCTTATTGAATAGATGAAAAAAATGATCACATTTTTTGTTGTTTAGTTTTTGTTTAGTTTTTCTGCTTAATAATATTAGAAAAAGGAAATTTTGTTTGATGATATTTTTGCAAAATTCTTTGTGATTTTTTATCAAATGATTGATTTATCAAATCCCCGTATTGGCCGTTTATAGCCAATGGCATGTTGGCAATACTAGAATAAGTGTATGTATTGATTTTTATTTTGTCAATAAATCAAGTCAAGTCAAAAAATCAAGTCAAAAATTGAATCGTGTCACGACCTACGCTAGTTTCCCATAATTTCTTATAATTTACATACATTTCACATATTATTGTATTTCTTGAAGTTGTACAACTAGATGCTTAATAAGATTAGATAAAGATCAATTATACAGGTTATTATCCCATACAAATACCCGTGCTGGCCAAATGGTAGCCACGCTAGATTCACAAGCGAACGCTCATGGGTTCGCTCCTGATGGTAGTGGTTGTTTAGTTGGGACGAGGATTAGTGGCGTTTCTCTGAAAGACAAGCGAAAAGTCCACCCATCTTCAAATGGGTAGCTGGAGGAATCTAGGGGAAAACACGGGAAACGTCGACGATTTGTCACTACCCACTAGCATTTCTGGCCGGGGGAAGAGCATCAGAAGACCGGTAAGTGCGTAAATGACACCATTGACTCGTAAATGATAGTTTATTTTTGTTTTATTGTATATATATATATATATATATATATATATATATATATATATATATATATATATATATATATATATATATATATATATATATATATATATATATATATATAATATATAAATATATATATATATATATATATATATATATGTATTTGTGGATATATATATATATATATATATATATATATATATATGTATATATAACAAAATTTCAAAGAGATATTTTTTCTGTTTTGTTTAACAAACATGTATTTTAAAAGAAGAATACAGAAAGAGAAAAAAATTCATAATTTTATTAGAACATTTAACTCACTATGTCCAGAGTGCTGCAATATATATTAGCAAAATACACTCAAATATAATAAATGTTAAATAACAAAAATAATGATCAGAATGAAAAAAGCAAATTACTCCTGGGTGAGATTGGCCTCATTAGAGGCTTTTTTTGCCTTAGTGTTTCATTTCATCAGCAGTTGCTAGAAATTTAGAGTAAATTTTGCAATTTACGGAAATATTGGACCAATAAATAATTATGTCTTTAAGAAAATATTGGCTTTTCTGTTCTATGCGTAAAATTTATAATCAAGAATATAATTTATTTAAATACTATATATGAATTAGTTGTATAGCTCCTCTCGACAATGAAGAGTAGAACATGTTTAATAGCTATGATAGTGCTCGACTGAATAACATCAATATATTTGATTATTTAATATTCAAAATATGATTATTCAATATTATATTACCAGAGATAGAGTAAGAAAAACAAATTCCTGCTTAACCAGAGTTACACTAAATCTTAATCTCAAGAGATTGGCAAAATAACCATTCTTTCTTAGAGCATAATAAAACTAGAGTAATTAGTTGGGCAAACTCTTACAATTAAGACCATACTACCCAATTGAAATAACTGGCGTGACTTCGAGTTAACGACAAAACAGACCGTGAAATTGGGGAACTTGACCTCAATATTTCTTTTTATTTGTGATTTAAACCACTAAATGTTATCTAATACGAAAACTGTTATTTAATACAGATGGCGTTGGTCCCAAGAGCCTAATCCCACCTGTGACAATCAGAGGCAAATTCTTAAGCCTATTAATACGGAATTTGAGGTTGTATTTTCCCCTTGCCGTGACAAATGAAAGGCAGATTTAGCGAAACTATAATGTGAAAAATATTCATTAACAAAGATAAAAGACTTCCCCCCTTGAATCGAGTTCTGCACGCAAATCCAAACGTTAAACAGTCAAATATCAATTATCTATCCACAAGCTTAACTTTTGCCCTAAAATGAATATATGATTTATCTTTATATATAATATAATGAATATATTCAGCATGTCTAAGAACCTTATTGCAGAATTATAGCTCATATATGCAAAAAGACGAAAATTGGCATAATTATCTTCGAGAAATTAATTACCGGATGCATTTATTTGTTTGTTTTTAGCCACAGGAGTAATGCCATTTATGTCTCTCGTTTTTCTATTAATGTTCTAAATTTTGTGGCTCGAGCAGAGCTATTGAGCGAAAATTGGAATACTTAGAACTGATGACAATTGGCTCAGAACTATCGAAAAGCAAAATAAATATCTCCCCAGTTTCATAGACACACTCCCTAGTCCGAACAAAATGACGGACTGTTATTTAGAATTACTAACGGTTTTACAGTATTGAAATCTTGTATACTTGTTAATGAGTAAGTTAGTGCGTAAAGTCAGTGAGACGTCTTTTGTGAGGGAAGGGGGTACCCGAAACATCAAAGCAATGAATTCTTGGGCCACATATTTTCAGCTTATCCCTGATTTCCAGCTAATTTCTAGCTTATAAAATGTCCTTCTGATCAATATGATGAGGAGGTTTGACTTCCAGCGTCCCTCATTTAGAGTAATGAAAGATATATTTAGACTTTTTTTTAATGTGGGTGCTAAGAGGAGAATGGCTCCACTTTTATTGCAGAAATGTTTCTAGAGTGAAATAAAGATGACATTTACACGATGCAATCGGCTTTGGAGACTTCAAGAAAAGTATGGAGTATGTTGAAATTTTAAGGTAATTGTATCGCCCCGGAGGCAATATTATTCCAAAAAAATATGTCCCTTCCCCTCCCTAAAACATAAACAAAACTTCCTGAGAAATCACTTTGCCATTCCAGGCCCTTCTGAAAATCTTAAGGGGTCATTTTTTTTTCAGGGGCGATTTTCGTTTTCAAAGCATTTTCACAACGAAGTTAAACTTTAGCAAAAAATGTCAGTGACAGTTGGGCCAGGAACTTCCGTCGTATTTCACCGAATGTGATATTAAAACGTACAGAAATTTAATAAAAAAAACAAGTTTTTTAAAGTAAATTAGAAAGCGACAGTAAAACTCAAGACCAACAGAAACTAGACCTACGTTGCCTGAGCAACGTGAAGTGTTGCGGCAACCTTTCTCCGGCTTCGCCGAATAAAGTGTTACGAAAGCAACACTTTGGTTTTGTTTCTATGCTATCGGTTAAACGCTGAAGTTGTCAGCCTATCGAAGCTTTTAAAACGTTATGTTCAAAGAAGAAAGCGATCAGTAATCACATGATCAAAGGCTATTCCTCAGCGTTGAAAAAACAACAATAACAAAAGAATATCGAAAGAAGGGACTAAATTGACTTTGCAGCCAGTTGAACTTTATCCTTTTCAATCGTAGACATCGTGACGGATGAAAACTTGAAACAATATCTTACATAATCTAGTTGGTATTATAAAGCTATCCGTAACTTTTCAGGATTAAAATACCATAGGTGACACTAATTATTACGAAACTACCTCATTGTTTTACGTTATCGTTTGTACCCGTTGCGCAAACACTTAATTCTAGGTTACAGTGAGTATGGGTAGGCTACACCAACTAGCAAAAGCTACAAGCCTCTCTTCCCTGAAGATGATTGTATCCTAACAGACGATTATTACTTACAAGTCCCCTGCATGTCTTACCACTGGAACCAAATTGGTCTTACCATCAAATACACCAGAAACAAATAATAGCTGCACCAACTAGCCAAAGTTGCAAATCCCTTATTGCCGGAGATGATTATGGTCTAACAGCCGACTGTTGCTTACAAGTGCTCTACTTGTCTCATAATTGGTATTGGCCTATTTTTGGTTTCAGTCAACCCCTTGAAACTTTCAAACTAGTACATCTTACGAAGGAATTTTTGTACCAAAAAATGGATGGCATATACTTTGATCAGCTCATCAAGAGCTATCGATTGTCGTCGAAAAAAAAATTCTATCTGCCAGTTCAAAAGTTGATTTTTTTTTGTCGTAGGCCAATTTTTTAACGTCACCACTTAGACAGGAGCAAAGGATAAGCTCCAATTTCTTTAGCAATGACAGAACTTTTAAAGTTTAAGAGGTACATCTGATAACATTTCTCTACCTCAATCCCGAGTCTGAAAAAACAAATGATAAACCCAGCCGAAATCCCGGCAGCACTTTCGGACCCGTGGGAAAATGCTGCTTTTTTGCTTCTGTAAATTTTTCTATTTATCACTCAAAGAAGATATATTGGCTGTGGGGCCAGGTAACTGCCACATATATTTAACACTTATAGATTTTAGTCCATCTTCAATTTGAAAGTTGTGCCTGCCTGCTTGCCTGCTAGAACGGAGCCTTCCACTCGAAAGCAGAAACATGGTTTGATGAAACGAAAGCTTGGCTGCACAACTTCAGATACCCCTCTCTGATATAGGCTATATAACTCCACTTCACTTCACACACCATAGGCTCTGGCTCGTGGACAAGCAAAAACCATCCTTTTTGGCCCCAGGCAAGAGTTATGCGGAGCTTTCCAAAATGTAATGTCATATTCATCATTCCGGCCTGAGGTCCACACTTTCCGTAAAAACCGCACAGGTTAGACCCTTACCAGTTTCCAGGAATAAGCCGAGACCGACGGCATAGGAAAAAAAAAACTGGGACAAAACCAAAGTGTTGCTCTCGCAACACAATTATCCTGTGTACTAGGAGTGATGACACCCTCTCCAATCCTCAGTCTTTATGCTAAATTTGAACTTTTTCCATCAAGAACAAATGCTCTACTTGAAGAGCAATGTGATTAAAGATTGTTTTTGCCAATGCCTCGACAAGGGAACGGTTTACTCCAGTAGAGGTTTCAGGCCTCATAATCTGAGGGGAAGGAGGGGGGCAAGGTATACCCTATGAGCGTAAAACATAAAATAAAAGGAATCTAATGTCAGAAAAACTAGGGGGGACAGCTGCCTCCCTTACCCAGGCCTAGAACCGCCACTGCTTTACTAGTTTGATGTTGCTTTAAGTAATTAAACTTTTAATTTGTCTTTTGAGAGACATTATGTGAATAAAAAACAATCTACCATCTGACAATATTTTCTGCACTTAAGTATTCTTTTATTTAAGCATTAATCAAATTTTTGCGTAAAGAGGGGGGGGGAGGCTCTCTCATCTCATCTGAGACAATTCCAAAGTTTGTTCCGTGGAGGGGAAGGGACTCAACAGTTTTCTCTTTGATCCATATAAAGGTTCCTATAAGATTTGTTATCTATGTACCGTCAAGTAAAGGGGTAACTCGAAAGACCCTCTGTGTTGCCAGGTTATCGACATGTCCTATCTCTGAGGTCTTGGTTATGGTCTAGTGTATCAAATAAAAGATTTTAGCTAGTATTGAGGGAGAGGGGTAAGTGGATGTCGAATTTTGACTTGGGGAGAGGTCTCTCTTTTAATTTAGAACTATTTGTTTTCCTCAATTTCTACTTAGTACTACAGGTAATAAACCCCTTTTGTTAAATCACTTTTTTTCTGAATATTAAGAGTACACATTAAGAGTATACGAGTTGCAACACGACACCTGCATGGTACGTCTAAGAATACTTAGATTAGTTTTAAGGCAAATTTTAATCTTTTTTAGTTTAGAGGAATAAAAAAGCAACCATAAAAATTGTAGCTGATCAGAGTTCTATGTCTATTTTCAATTCGGTTAAATAAGAGAAAAAGTGCTACATTGAATGTAGCACGTGCTACAATGCTACACATTATGAAATAATGTAAGAAGTGAGGACTATCTCAACGCAAGTCATTTGGACACAAGTATGTAAGGAGTGAGGTCTTGCTCCCCTTCCTCATTAACATTACATCCAGCAAGCTATTACCATGAGAAGAGTTTAACTGTACAACATTTGCTGTACAACTGTCCAAATTTTTAAAACAGGTCTCCTTGCCCTACCTTTATATTCCTTGTTTTTTATTGGTAACTTTTCAATTAGTGATATAAATATATAACATAAGTTTTTATTTTGTTAATGATTTTTGGAAGTTAACGAATGACAGGTGACAATTATTATTTAATTTTTGTTTGAAGGTTTACGGCGGTTATAAAGAACTGTTTTATATTTCTCTCTGGTATTCATTCTCAGGGCCGTATCCAGGATTTTTATCGGGGGGTTTTACAAAAAGCTTTAAAAACACATCAAAAAATTTTTTATATTCCTTTTGTTACATTTTTACGAGTCGGAAAAACATTTGGGGGGGGGGGGGGGTAAAAATTGGATGTGTAACAATTTAAATTAAGCTGACGACAATGTTGTGTTAGATACTTGTCCCCTACACTTAGTATGTTACTCAAGATTTGTGAGAGATATTAGATAGTGATAATGACATTCTGTTCAACTTTGTAAAGAGTAAGTATGTTTAATCCTGCCTATCAGGCCCTCCTTATGATTTGAGGTTAGATGTGAGGTCTGGGGTATGTGAGGGGATTATGTTACCTTAGCTTTATTTTCAAGGAGCTTTTCCTTAACGATGCTCCTTCTCACCATGCTTTGTTGTTAGTTTATCTCAGAAGCAATCTGCTACTTCATTGGTTTAGCCTTTGCTCCATTTTCTTGTTCGTTCTTCATTTGTTTAGCCTTTGATCCATTTTCTTTTTCGTTCTTCATTGGTTTAGCCATTGTTCCATTTTCTTGTTCGTTCTTCATTGGTTTAGCCTTTGCTCCATTTTCTTTTTCGTTCTTCGTTGGTTTAGTCTTTGCTCCATTTTCTTGCTTGTTCTTCATTGGTTTAGCCGTAGCTCCATTTTCTTTTTCGTTCTTTATTGGTTTAGCCTTTGCTCCATTTTCTTTTTCGCTCTTCATTGGTTTAGACTTTGCTCCATTTTCTTTTTCGTTCTTCAGTGTTTTAGCCTTTACTCCATTTTCTTTTTCGTTCTTCATTGGTTTAGTCTTTGCTCCACTTTCTGGTGCGTTCTTCATTGGTTTAGCCTTTGCTCCGTTTTCTTTTTCGTTCTTCATTGGTTAAGCATTCGCTCCATTTTATTTTTTTGTTCTTCATTGGTCTAGCCTTTGCTCCATTTTCTTTTTTGTTCTTCATTGGTTTAGACTTTGCTCCATTTTCTTTTTCGTTCTTCAGTGTTTTAGCCTTTACTCCATTTTCTTTTTCGTTCTTCATCGGTTTAGTCTTTGCTCCACTTTCTGGTGCGTTCTTCATTGGTTTAGCCTTTGCTCCGTTTTCTTTTTCGTTCTTCATCGGTTTAGCCTTTGCTCCATTTTCTTTTTCGTTCCTCATTGGTTCAGCCTTTGCTCCATTTTCTTGTTTGGTCTTCATTGGTTTAGCCTTTGTTCCATTTTTTTCGTTCTTCATTGGTTTAGCCTTTGATCCATTTTCTTTTTCGTTCTTCATTGGTTTAGCCATTGTTCCATTTTCTTGTTCGTTCTTCATTGGTTTAGCCTTTGCTCCATTTTCTTTTTCGTTCTTCATTGGTTTAGTCTTTGCTCCATTTTCTTGTTCGTTCTTCATTGGTTTAGCCTTTGCACCATTTTCTTTTCCGTTCTTCATTGGTTTAGCCTTTGCTCCATTTTCTTTTTCGCTCTTCATTGTCTGCTCCATTTTCTTTTTCGTTTCTTCATTGGTTTAGCCTTTGCTCCATTTTCTTTTTCGTTCTTCATTGGTTTAGTCTTTGCTCTATTTTCTTTTTCGTTCTTCATTGATTTAGCCTTTGCTCCATTTTCTTTTTCGTTCTTCATTGGTTTAGCCTTTGCTCCATTTTCTTTTTCGTTCTTCATTGGTTTAGCCTTTGCTCCATTTTTTTTCGCTCTTCATTGTCTTTGCTCCATTTTCTTTTTCGTTTCTTCATTGGTTTAGCCTTTGCTCCATTTTCTTTTTCGCTCTTCATTGGTTTAGACTTTGCTCCATTTTCTGTTTCGTTCTTCAGTGGTTTAGCCTTTACTCCATTTTCTTTTTTGTTCTTCATTGGTTTAGTCTTTGCTCCACTTTCTGGTGCGTTCTTCATTGGTTTAGCCTTTGCTCCATTTTCTTTTTCGTTCTTCATCGGTTTAGCCTTTGCTCCATTTTCTTTTTCGTTCCTCATTGTTTTAGCCTTTGCTCCATTTTCTTGTTCGTTCTTCATTGGTTTAGCCTTTGTTCCATTTTTTTCGTTCTTCATTGGTTTAGCCTTTGATCCATTTTCTTTTTCGTTCTTCATTGGTTTAGCCATTGTTCCATTTTCTTGTTCGTTCTTCATTGGTTTAGCCTTTGCTCCATTTTCTTTTTCGTTCTTCATTGGTTTAGTCTTTGCTCCATTTTCTTGTTCGTTCTTCATCGGTTTAGCCTTTGCTCCATTTTCTTTTTCGTTCTTCATTGGTTTAGCCTTTGCTCCATTTTCTTTTTCGCTCTTCATTGTCTTTGCTCCATTTTCTTTTTCGTTTCTTCATTGGTTTAGCCTTTGCTCCATTTTCTTTTTCGTTCTTCATTGGTTTAGACTTTGCTCTATTTTCTTTTTCGTTCTTCATTGATTTAGCCTTTGCTCCATTTTCTTTTTCGTTCTTCATTGGTTTAGCCTTTGCTCCATTTTCTTTTTCGTTCTTCATTGGTTTAGTCTTTGCTCCATTTTCTTTTTCGCTCTTCATTGTCTTTGCTCCATTTTCTTTTTCGTTTCTTCATTGGTTTAGCCTTTGCTCCATTTTCTTTTTCGTTCTTCATTGGTTTAGACTTTGCTCCATTTTCTTTTTCGTTCTTCATTGGTTTAGCCTTTACTCCATTTTTTTTTCGTTCTTCATTGGTTTAGCCTTTGCTCCATTTTCTTTTTCGTTCTTCATTGGTTTAGCCTTTGCTCCATTTTCTTTTTCGTTCTTCATCGGTTTAGCCTTTGCTCCATTTTCTTTTTCATTCCTCATTGGTTCAGTCTTTGCTCCATTTTCTTGTTCGTTCTTCATTGGTTTAGCCTTTGTTCCATTTTTTTCGTTCTTCATTGGTTTAGCCTTTGATCCATTTTCTTTTTCGTTCTTCATTGGTTTAGCCATTGTTCCATTTTCTTGTTCGTTCTTCATTGGTTTAGCCTTTGCTCCATTTTCTTTTTCGTTCTTCATTGGTTTAGTCTTTGCTCCATTTTCTTGCTTGTTCTTCATTGGTTTAGCCGTAGCTCCATTTTCTTTTTCGTTCTTTATTGGTTTAGACTTTGCTCTATTTTCTTTTTCGTTCTTCATTGATTTAGCCTTTGCTCCATTTTCTTTTTCGTTCTTCATTGGTTTAGCCTTTGCTCCATTTTCTTTTTCGTTCTTCATTGGTTTAGCCTTTGCTCCATTTTCTTTTTCGTTCTTCATTGGTTTAGTCTTTGCTCCATTTTCTTTTTCGCTCTTCATTGTCTTTGCTCCATTTTCTTTTTCGTTTCTTCATTGGTTTAGCCTTTGCTCCATTTTCTTTTTCGTTCCTCATTGGTTCAGCCTTTGCTCCATTTTCTTGTTTGGTCTTCATTGGTTTAGCCTTTGTTCCATTTTTTTCGTTCTTCATTGGTTTAGCCTTTGATCCATTTTCTTTTTCGTTCTTCATTGGTTTAGCCATTGTTCCATTTTCTTGTTCGTTCTTCATTGGTTTAGCCTTTGCTCCATTTTCTTTTTCGTTCTTCATTGGTTTAGTCTTTGCTCCATTTTCTTGTTCGTTCTTCATTGGTTTAGCCTTTGCACCATTTTCTTTTCCGTTCTTCATTGGTTTAGCCTTTGCTCCATTTTCTTTTTCGCTCTTCATTGTCTGCTCCATTTTCTTTTTCGTTTCTTCATTGGTTTAGCCTTTGCTCCATTTTCTTTTTCGTTCTTCATTGGTTTAGTCTTTGCTCTATTTTCTTTTTCGTTCTTCATTGATTTAGCCTTTGCTCCATTTTCTTTTTCGTTCTTCATTGGTTTAGCCTTTGCTCCATTTTCTTTTTCGTTCTTCATTGGTTTAGCCTTTGCTCCATTTTTTTTCGCTCTTCATTGTCTTTGCTCCATTTTCTTTTTCGTTTCTTCATTGGTTTAGCCTTTGCTCCATTTTCTTTTTCGCTCTTCATTGGTTTAGACTTTGCTCCATTTTCTGTTTCGTTCTTCAGTGGTTTAGCCTTTACTCCATTTTCTTTTTTGTTCTTCATTGGTTTAGTCTTTGCTCCACTTTCTGGTGCGTTCTTCATTGGTTTAGCCTTTGCTCCATTTTCTCTTTCGTTCTTCATCGGTTTAGCCTTTGCTCCATTTTCTTTTTCGTTCCTCATTGTTTTAGCCTTTGCTCCATTTTCTTGTTCGTTCTTCATTGGTTTAGCCTTTGTTCCATTTTTTTCGTTCTTCATTGGTTTAGCCTTTGATCCATTTTCTTTTTCGTTCTTCATTGGTTTAGCCATTGTTCCATTTTCTTGTTCGTTCTTCATTGGTTTAGCCTTTGCTCCATTTTCTTTTTCGTTCTTCATTGGTTTAGTCTTTGCTCCATTTTCTTGTTCGTTCTTCATCGGTATAGCCTTTGCTCCATTTTCTTTTTCGTTCTTCATTGGTTTAGCCTTTGCTCCATTTTCTATTTCGCTCTTCATTGTCTTTGCTCCATTTTCTTTTTCGTTTCTTCACTGGTTTAGCCTTTGCTCCATTTTCTTTTTCGTTCTTCATTGGTTTAGACTTTGCTCTATTTTCTTTTTCGTTCTTCATTGATTTAGCCTTTGCTCCATTTTCTTTTTCGTTCTTCATTGGTTTAGCCTTTGCTCCATTTTCTTTTTCGTTCTTCATTGGTTTAGTCTTTGCTCCATTTTCTTTTTCGCTCTTCATTGTCTTTGCTCCATTTTCTTTTTCGTTTCTTCATTGGTTTAGCCTTTGCTCCATTTTCTTTTTCGTTCTTCATTGGTTTAGACTTTGCTCCATTTTCTTTTTCGTTCTTCATTGGTTTAGCCTTTACTCCATTTTTTTTTCGTTCTTCATTGGTTTAGCCTTTGCTCCATTTTCTTTTTCGTTCTTCATTGGTTTAGCCTTTGCTCCATTTTCTTTTTCGTTCTTCATCGGTTTAGCCTTTGCTCCATTTTCTTTTTCATTCCTCATTGGTTCAGTCTTTGCTCCATTTTCTTGTTCGTTCTTCATTGGTTTAGCCTTTGTTCCATTTTTTTCGTTCTTCATTGGTTTAGCCTTTGATCCATTTTCTTTTTCGTTCTTCATTGATTTAGCCATTGTTCCATTTTCTTGTTCGTTCTTCATTGGTTTAGCCTTTGCTCCATTTTCTTTTTCGTTCTTCATTGGTTTAGTCTTTGCTCCATTTTCTTACTTGTTCTTCATTGGTTTAGCCGTAGCTCCATTTTCTTTTTCGCTCTTCATTGTCTTTGCTCCATTTTCTTTTTCGTTTCTTCATTGGTTTAGCCTTTGCTCCATTTTCTTTTTCGTTCTTCATTGGTTTAGCCTTTGATCCATTTTCTTTTTCCTTCTTCATTGGTTTAGCTGGGTTTATTTCAATATTTAATTGGTATTCTTTTTCGCCTTATCGTAAGAGTGTTTTTGAATTCCCTTTTTTCCAATACTCTTGTAATGTTCAATGTCATCATAAAGAGGAGTTTAATGTATATATAACGATGTATGTAAGTCTATGTATCTATAACGTATCAATAATAATAACTGTATAATAAATACATAATGTATTTACATAATACATAATGTGCCTACATTTCATGAACTCAATATGGCTTTCCGTATTACTTTGCATCGAACTCTCTTCCTTTAATGAGTTGGCTGGCCTTCTACACTCTCCTTCTTTTTTTTTGGAGGGGGGGAGGGGGTGACTTTGAAAAATATGCCATAAAAGACCAGTTGTATGGAAAATGTAAAACATTCTATAAAAAATCGTAATTCTGAAAATTCCCGGGGATGGACAGGTTTCAATTTCTAATTATAAATTCATTCCAATTTATAAATTTTCAATCTTACTTTGAAAGAGTCTTTACGAAATTTTCAAAGGTGGTTGTTTATGTCATTTACCTTATAAATGATCCTTTGGGATTAGATCAAAACTATACTTTACTCTGTTTTGACCAGGCTATATGGAGACCTTGGATATGTGAGCCCCTTTCTAAGAAAACGTCCACCTACATCCATGATCAAAGGTTTTTCGAATTTAAATATTTTCGATCCAAATTTGGAAGAATCTCAACGAGCGTTTTGAAGATGTTCCTTTTTTCGTCTAATAGTTTTTCATCTGACTGGTTTAAATATTGTAATTTCGACCTTAATATATGGAGTCCTTTTATATATGAGCCCCTTCAAGCAAAATTGTCATGTAGCTTTAACCGGTAAAGTAATATTAAAAAGTGTACTTACTACATTAAGTTTATAGTTAGGTCGTTGCAGTTCTGTAGTAAGTAACGACGGTATAGTCAGCAGAAGTTTTACTCCTACCAGTAGTAAGTTTTTTCCGTAAAAAAAAAAAAAAAAAAAAGCCCTTCTCCGTTAGTGTTATTTAAAAAAAAATGATAGCAATTAATCTCTAATATTATTAAAAATAAATTATTATTATATTATATTATTATTTACTTAGTTATTTTCTTTATTAGTTATAATAACGGAAAGGGAACGACAAGTTACATGTAGTCTATCTTTAAGAGCTGGTAATAAATCTCTAATATTACCGCACAAAAAATACTATTACATTATACTATTATTTACTTAGTCATTTTCTTTATTATCTTTTTATTAGTAATAGTATGTCAAAGAATGATAGGTTACCTGTAGTCTATCTCAAATAGCTGGCAATGAATCTCTAATATTATCACAAAAAAAATTATTATTGTATTATATTATCATTTACTTAGTCATTTTCTCTATTATTTAATTTATTAGTTATAGTAACGTAAAAGAAAAGATAGGTTACCTGTAATCTATCTCTGAGAGCTGGCAGTGAATCTCTAATATGGTTGGTGAGCTGCTGGTTTAAAACTCGTTGTAAATAAGGAGTGCCCATACGATCTGCCATGTGACGGTATGAAGGGTGACTGCAAAAACAAGAAAACTAATAAGTAATAATCTGGTGTCCGCCAAGGATGTATCTTGTCCCCAATGCTGCTTGCTATACTCATTGACTATATACTTCGAATATGCTACTTACGAGGTGGAATCCAGCTGAACCAAAACCGCCCTTTTTTTACAGTGATTTTGCCGATGATAAAACCCTCCTATCTCATTTAAGAGAGGAGCTGCAGAAGAATATCGCCGTGCTCTCAAGCACGGCCGACCAATCTGGTCTGTCAATCAGTAGACAGAAAACAAAAGTTATCCGAAACAACGTCAATATCCTACCTGCCCCACCGCTCAAAGTTGGATCCGATGTAGTAGAGGAGGTTGAAGAGTTAAGTACCTTGGTTGTCTCATTAAATGTGACGGAATCTTTGAGTGGGAAATTACCACACGCATTGCAAGCGCAGGAAGCGCCTTCAATAGAGTAAGAAATATGTGAAGGGATCCAGCATACTCCCTGAAGCCCAGGCTCTTCAACAGTAACGTTCTTTCCGTACTCATGTACGGGGGCGAATCTTGGGTGTTGACTAAACAGCTTCAAAAACGAATCCAGGGTTTTGAGAACATCTGTCTTCGACTCATTCTTGGTATCTAGTGGACTGATATGATCTCTAACGGCTTTATACGTGAAACGACGAAGCAGCCGCTCGTGATCGATAGATTTATGGCTAAACGATGGCGGTATTAGGGTTACATGGTGCGGATGGGCAAGGGCCGCCTACCCCATGATGTGTGGTGTGTCATTCCTGTCGATATCAGAAGACTCGGGGGACAGAAGGCAACACTAGGCAAATATCTTGAGAAAGATGTTGTGCTGTCGGGATCGTCGTTCGAAGAGCTTTGGTCAAAAGCACAAATGAGGTCGTCGGGGAGATGCACCGTTGTCGCCTTATGCACCATCCGGTACGAGAACACCTAAGTCTAAAGTAAGTAATGCAACTACACTAAGGGAGAATTAATGTCAAAATCCCTCAAAGTCAACAATTTTTTTTTAAATAAAAAGTGTATAATGGATATTTAATCTAGACAATTTATCCATTTACGGTAGAATATTTAAAGGAAGCGAAGAATTTCCGACTTTGCAAAATTCTGAGCCTTTGCAATATTATAATTTGGTTTGAAATTTCTTTCAAAATTTCTACAATCCTTTTTTTTTATTTTATCTTAGAATTTGGTTCTAAAAACTATTTGAGGATCTGCTGAGTTGAGATCCTTTAAAATGCGTCACACAAAATTAAAATATTTAAAATCCTTAAATAATGCAAACGATTTGTCTAAATCCCTAACTATTATATTAAACAAGAAAACAAATCAAATATTATTATTTATAGGTGTTGGTATTTCCTTATTAACAAATAAGATTGTTTCTATTAATCAGAAGGGAAACTTAAGAACATAATAAAGTACGAATTGCTCAAATTTATATGACAGCCTCGGTATGAACTAATAAAACAACTGTTTAGATGTGTTGTTATTCAGAGGAATGGCTCTTTTATTGTTTATTCTACATCCTTAGTTTCCGTCATGGAGTAGCAAATGCATATGTTGAATGATTTTCTTTTTATTATTCTTTGATATTGAATATCCCGCCCTTCTTATGTAGTTTTGTTTTGAATTCTTTCTTCTCTACACTAAGGACGTCTTCTTTTGCTTTAGACCAAATTTCAGTGTGATTGTTTCCTTTCTTTTCCCTTCTACCAGCCATAGACGCTTTGATTCCTTTATATTTCTTTCTTTTGTTTTTAATAGCACTTAAAATCTTGGATTTGAAATTAGATAGGACTTCATTGTACACAAAATTAGCATGAATTACGGCAATTGTATTTAGGGACGGTGCACCTTTGAAATTAAAAACAAGTTGTTTCATCTACAGAAATGCATATTAACATAAAGGGCCAAATATGTTAGGATTCATGGAACTATATTTGTTGACATCAAAAGATTTCGGCACTCTACACTTATTTTTATTTGACCTTCTAAATTACGGACTTCCAAAAACATCAGCCTCTGGCCGTGTTTGTATTATTTACTTACATATTTATATAATTATTTCTCCACGGTTTTACCAAGGAAATAAGCCACTTTGGCCTGATCCCCTTTTTAAAAAGAATACTAACTTTCATTTTTTTTTATGTTGAAATTTTGTTTGTTTTTGTTTTCTTTTTACAAAAAAAAACACAACTTTCAAAATGTGAAATTTAGAAAGAATAAACGAAAACTTCGAACTAAGATTCCTAAAGTATCAAGTCTCAATTTGCTCCCCTCTTATGATTTCCATTCGCGTAAATAAATAAAATTTCGGGGTGGACATAGCCTGGGTTTATCGCAATTAGAATAAGAGCACTTAAAGGTGAGGGGCATGAGGGACCAACATTTCTCGGAAATATTCAGAAAGTAGCTTTAAAAATTGCGAATTAACCTGAAAAAAATTTAGAGTTTAAAATAACGCAAATTTAGTTTGGCGAAATCCCTAACTTTCAAATCAGATCTATTAAACTTTCCTGTACTACAAATCAGCATGAACAACGACAAAGCAATTTAGGGACCAAGCAGCGGGCATCTTTGAAATAAAAGCAAGCTGTCTCACCCATAAAGACAGTAAGTTGATATAAAGCGCTCAATATGCGAGGACTTACAAGAGTATTTTCTGTCGTTGCCAAGGAATCTGATAATTGATACTTGATTTTCGATACGGCAAAAAAAATTGAGTCACAATTTTGGAACACAGGAATTCGACAGTCGATAATCGATACAGCAATATGGAATAATCGATACACAATAGGAATTCGACAGTCATTACTTGAATGTAAAAAATCAATACACCAATATTTTATTATCTTTCAGCATAAGAAAAGACAAAATTGAGTCACAATTTTGGAACAAAGGAATTCGAGAGTCGATACTTGATTGTCGTTAATCGATATAACAACATGGAATAATCGATACACAACAAGAATTCGACAGTCGATACTTGATTGTAAATAATCGAAACGGCAATATCTTTTTTTATCTTTTGGTATCAGAAAAGACATTCGAGTCACAATGTCCACTGATGAAAAAACGTTCGCTGGTTAAAAATTCATTTTAAATAGTAATAATAAATGGAAGGTTAAATAGTAGCAAACCAATAGCATTAAACAATAATTATGACACCTTTGCACTTTCAGAGCTTAAAACATATTCAGAGAATAAAAACATATAATTTTTCCAAAATTCCCATATACCTCCTGAAAAAATTACCTCCCTCTGCTCAGTAAGGCCTTCGGCCAACATAGTTGGTAATCACTTGCCTAGGGAGCCTGTACGGTTAAAAATAGAAACATTTTTCTTCATAAAACAGCCAGAAGACACAAAAAAATGAAACAAAATGAAAAAAAAAATGTTAGCATGAAAAAGACACAGAGTTCTATAATTATTGTAATTCTTCTACGCCTAGCAAAAACATAAACTATATTCACAAGGGGATTTGTAAAAACAACAAAACTTAGAAATTTATTTTAACCAATCCAAAAGGGGAGCGAAAATCTGATCCAGAGAGCCCTACATATAGCTATAGCGTTGCCTATAGTATAGGCCATACGGCTCCAATGTTTTTTTTTTACTTTTTTTCCCCAGAGGCAATTCATATGGAACGGGTCGTCGTATAAACTTCTGAGGTGCTCATTCGATTGGAAATTGGAAATTCTAGTGCCCTTTTTAAGTCAAAATTGATCAGAGGGCAACTAGCCCCCCCCCCAAATAAATCCGACAAAATTTTGAGATAGCCATTTTATTAAAAATGATTCAAAGATCATACAACAAAACTTCAGGGTCGACATAACCGACCAGGGCCAAGGGCAGGCGTCGTGAGTTATGCCCTGTGGACATATATTATAGAAAGGATATTCGTATAAACTTCACAGAGGGCTCATTTGGTAGGAAATCGAAAGTTCTAGTTCACTTTTTAATAGTGAAAAGAGATCGGAGGGCAACTAGCCCCGCCCCCCCCCCCCCTCTGTGCCTTTTTTCTCCAAACTCAACCAATAGAAAATTTGCAATAGTCATTTTGTTAAAAATAGTTCAAACATCAGACAAAAACTACGGGGTTGACGCAACCCCCCCCCCCCCCCACGGGGCCAGGAGAAGGCGTTTTAAGTTATACCTTAGGGGCATATATGGTTCTCATAGAAGCAATGATCGTATAAACTTCAGAAAGGGCTTATTTCATTGGAAATTGAAACTTCTAGTTCACTTTTAAATAGTCAAAAGCGATCAAAGGCCAACTAGCCCCCCCCCCTCATTAGTTATTTTGTTAAAGATAGTTCAAAAAGACAATAAAACTCCGGGATCGACACAAACCCCCAGAGCCTGGGGGCAAGTGTTTTAAGTCATGCCCCGGGGGCATATAAGGTTTTTATGAAATGGATGTGGTATAAACTTCAGAGGTGACTCATTTGATTGGAAATTGAAAATTCTAGTTACCTTTTTAAGAGTTAAAAGGAATCGGAGGGCATATACCTCCCCCCCCCCTCCACACACACACCCTCTTTTTCCCAAATGAATCTGATCAAAATTTAGAGATTGTCAATTTTATTGAAATAATCAAACGATCAGATAACAAAAACTTCGGGGTCAACACACTTCTCCCCCCAGAGCCTAGAGGAAGGATTGTAACTTATGCCCTGGTGGCATATAAGGTTTTTATGGAAGAAGTGGTCATATATACCTCGGAGGGGAATCAAATAATTAGAAATTGGAATTTCTAATTCCTTTTTTAAGAGTCAAAAGTGATCCGATGGCAATTAGCCCCTATCCGCCGGCCAACCTTCTTTTCCCCAAATGCGCCCAATCGAATTTTATATTGTTCATCGATTTTTTATATATATTTATTTTGTTCAAAATACACCAAAGATCATACAACAAAGACTCCAAGGATAACACAGCCCAATAGACCCTAGCAAGTGCTGTAAATTATGCCCCGGGGGCATATAAGGTTTTTATGGAAGGGATGGTAATATAGAATTTGGAGGGAGCTCACTCAACTATAAATCGGAATTTCTAGTGCTCTTTTTAGAGTCAAAAGTTATTGGAGGGCAACTAGTCACCCTCCCTCAAGGACCCTTTTTCCCCAAATGCATCTAATCAAAATTTTGAGATAGTCATTTTGTTCAAAATAGTTTAAGATCAAATTACAAAAACTCAGGGGTCAACAGAGCCCCCCCCCCAGATCCCGGGGGGGTGTTGTAACTCATGTCTTGGGGGCGGATAAGTTTTTATGGAAAGGGATGGTCGTATAAACATCAGAAGTAGCTCATTTGATTGGAAATTGAAATTTCTATTTACGTTCTTAAAAGTCATCAAAAGTAACGGGTGGGCATATACCCCCCCCCCGCCCTCTTTTCCCAAAATGCATTCGATCAAATTTTGAGATAGCCATTTTGTTTGAAATAATCCAACGGTCAGTTGACAAACTTTGGTGTTAACATACCTCCCCCCCTCCAAAACCCTGGAAAATGGTTGTAGTATATGCTCCAAGGGCATATAAGGTTTTTACAAAAAATATGGTCGTATAAACATCGGAAGAGACTCAAATGATTAGAAATTGGAAGTTCTAGTTCCCTTTTTAAGAGTCAAAAGTGATCCAATGGCAACAAGCCTCCCCCCCCACCAGCCCCAAGGCCATAAGGCTCCAATTTTTTTCCAGAGGCACTTCAAATGGAAGAGAAGGTCGTACAAACTTCAGAGGGGACTCATTCGATCGGAAATTATAGTGCCCTTTCTGGGAGTTAAAAGTGGTATGAGTGCAAATAGTCCCCAAGCCCTTTTTCCCCAAATAAATCCAACAAAAATCCTAAGTTTGGTTCAAAGACTAGATAACAAAGACTCCGGAGTGAACAAAATCCCTCAGTACCCAGGGGCAGGCGTTGTAAGTCATGATGCCCTGGGGACATATTTGGTTTTTATGGAAGTACTGCTCGTATGAAATTCAGAAGGGGTTCATATGATTGGAAATTGAAAGTTCTAATCCACTTTTTAAGTAAAAAGAGATTGGAAGTCAACTATCCCCCCGCTCCAAAACCCAGGGTCGACACAACACCCAGAGCCCAATGGCAAGTAATTTAAATTAGGCCCCGGGAGCATATGAGGTTTTTATGTTAGGGGTGGTCGTATAAAGTTAGAGGTAGCTCATTTGATTGAAAATTGAAAATTCCAGTTACCTTTTTAGTCAAAAGTGGTTGAAGGGAATCGACCCCCCCCCCCCAACCCCTCTTTTCCTCAACCGCATCCGATGGATTTGAGATAGTTATTTTCTCTTAAATAGTCCAGCGCTTAAGTAACAAAACTTCGGGATCAACATACTCCCCTTCTGAGCGCGGGGCAACAAAGGGTGTCGTATAAACTTCGGAGGGTACTCAAATGATTTGAAATTCAGTGTTCTAGTTCACTTTTTAATAGTCAAAAGTGATTCAATGTCAACTAGACCCTCAACCCCACCAATTACTTTTTCTTCAATTGAGTCCGATTGAATTTTTTATATAGCCATTTTGTTCAAAATTGACCAAAAATTATATAACGGAAACCCCAGCAATAAAACCACCCCCTTCCCCTCAGAACTCGGGGCAAGTGTTGTAAGCTATGCCCAGGGTATATAGGATTTTTATGGAAGGGATGGTAGTATAAAGTTCAGAGGGGGTCATTCGATTGTAAATCCGAATTTCTAGTGCCCTTTTTAAGAGCGAATAGATCAGATAGCAATCGGAGGGCAACTAATCCCACCCCATAGGCCCTTTTTCCCCAAACACATCCAATCAAAATTTTTAAACAGCCATTTTGTTCAAAATAGTTTAAAGATAAAAAAACAAAAACTTCAGGTTTGACAAAACCCTCCTGAGCCAGTAGGCAAGTGTTTTAAGTTATGCCCTGGGGGCATATAAGGTTTTTTAGTGAGGGAAGGGGGCAGTATCCAAACTCTTGTTTGTAGTGAAGCTATATTTGTCTTTAACAGTCTTGGAAAGAACTAATAAAATAAAACTGGATATTTGACATATAAAGATATTAATTGCTGAAAGCTCATCAGTTCAAAATTTAATTTTACCGTGATTTTTATGTTTATTTTCAATGTTACCACGAAGTTACCACGTAAATCACTAAAGCCAAGTATCAAGGTAAACAAAATATTAAAGTATCAACAATTAAGTTCCATAGCTTAGAGCCCTTTCTCCGGGGTTGGACGGGGGGGGGGCAACCCCGGAAGCATAGTTATTGGGCCTTTAAACTATTCTGAACACAATGACTATCTCAAATTTTGACCGGATGCCCTTTGAGAATGTGGGCAGTGGGCTAGTTGGCCATTGATCACTTTTGACTCTTAAGAGCCAGATGTTTCAATTTTGGATCAAATGAGCCACCCCTTCCACAGAACCTTATAGTCTAATAACGAAAAACTTACATAAGCTACAATTCTTACCCCGGGGGCTAGGTAAGATTTCTCAACCGCTTTGTTATAGCAATTTGAAATTTGGACTATTTTGAACAAAATGGCTGTTTCTAAATTGTGGTAAGATGCATTTGGAGAAAAAAGCCAGAGGGGAAGGGGCGGGGCTTGTTACATTTTGATCACTTTCGATTCTTATGAACTTACAACTTATATAAGTTACAATTCTTGTCCAAGTACTATGGGGGATTTCTCAACCCCTAATTTATAGTAATGTGGATTTTGGACTATTCTAAACAAAATGACTAACTCAAAATTTTAATCAGATGTATTTGGGGGAAAAGGCGTGGGGGGACGGAGTATATACCCTCCGACTTTTGATGACTCTTAAAAAAGTAACTAGAACTTTAAATTTCCAATCAAACGAGCCATCTCTGAAGTTTATACGACCACCCTTTACATAAAACCTTATATTCCCTCGGGGTATAGCTTACAACACTTGCCCCCGGGCTTTGAGGGGATGTGGTGACCCCGAAGTTTTTGTTATTTGATCTTTAAACTATTTTGAACAAAATAAATATCTCAAAATTTTGATTGGATACATTTGGGGAAAAAGAGCCTTGGGGGGCTAGATGCCCACCAATCACTTTTGACTCTTGAGAAGTGCACTAGAAATTCTGATTTATAATCGAATAAGCCCCCTTCGAAGTTTATACAACCACCCACTCGACAAAAAAACTTACATGCCCCCAGGGCATATTTTACAACCCCTGTCCCCTGATTCTGGAGGGAGGTGTTTTATCCTTGGAGTATTTATTTATATTATCTTTGGTCTATTTTGAACAAAATGGCTGTATAAAAAAATCGATAGGACGCATTTAGAGAAAAGAAGGCTGGGAGGGAGGAGGGCTAGTCGCAATCGTATTACTTTTGACTCGTAAAAGGTGAATTAAAACTTTTTACTTCTAATCATTTGAGTCCCTCCAAAGTTTATACGACCAACACTTCCATTTAAACCTTATATGCCCCCGCGCGCATAAGTTACAAGCCTTCCCCTAGCTCTGGCAGGGGGTGGGGATGCTGACAACGAAGATTTTGTTATCTAATAGTTCCAGGGCCCAGATAATTCAAAGATCAACTCCGGGGGTCCCCCAGGGCCTGGGACGTTGTTAGTTACGCCCTGGGGGCATGTATTGTTTTTATGGGAAGGATGCTCGCATAAACTTTACAGGGTGCTCATTTGAATATAGTTCAAGTTGAAAATAGTTAAGAGGTCATAGAGCAAAAACTCCCGTGTCGACGCAACCCCCCAAAGCCCCGGGTTCTAATTCCTTTTTTAAGAGTCAAAAGTGATCAGATGGCAACTAGCCCCTATCCCCCAGCCAACCTTCTTTTCCCCAAATGTGCCCAATCGAATTTTTATATTGTTCATCGAATTTTTTTATATATTTATTTTGTTCAAAATACACCAAAGATCATACAACAAAGACTCCAAGGATAACACAGCCCAATAGAACCTCAGTGCAAGTGCTGTAAATTATGCCCCGGAGGTGTATAAGGTTTTTACGTAAGGGGTGGTCGTATAAACTTCGAAGGTGGCTCATTTGATTAGAAATCGGAAGTTGTAGTTCACTTTTAAAGAGTCAAGAGACCCAAGCGCAACTAGCCCCCCCTCCCCCACCAAGCCCTTTTCTTCCCAAATCCATCCTATACAAATTTTGAGATAGCCATTTAATTCTAAATAATTCAAACATCAGATAAAAAACACTCCGGGGTAAGCACAACCCCCCGGGGGCAAGAGTTTCAAGTTATGCCCCTGAGGCGTATAAGGTTTTTACGTAAAGGGTGGTCGTTTAAACTTCGAAGGTGGCTCATTTGCTTGAAAACTGAAAGTTCTAGTTACCTTTTTATGAGTCAAAAGTCAACACATGGCATCTAGCCCCCTCCCCCTTGAAACAAACACCCTCTTTTCCCCAAAATGCATCAAATGAAAATTTTGAGGGACCCAGTTTGTTTGAAATAGTCCAACGAAAAGATAACAAAAGTTTCGTTGTCGACATACCCCCCCCCCCAGAGCCAGGGGAAGGGTTGTAACTTACGCCGCAGTGGCACATAAGATTTGTATGGAAGAGCTGGTTTTATAACTTTGGAGGGGACTCAAATGATTAGAAATTGAGAGTTTTAATTCACCTTTAAAGAGTAACAAGTGATCCAATGGCGACTAGCCCCTCCCCCCTTCCTCTCCCGCCCAGCCTTCTTTTCCCCAAATGCATCCAATAGGATTTTTTATATATTCATTTTGTTCAAAGTAGACCATAGATAACATAACAAAAACTCAAGAGATAAACCAGTCCCACCCCCCCCCCCCCCCAGAATCTGGGGGTGAGTGTTATAAAATGTTCCCTGGGACCATATATGGTTTTTATGGAAGGTATGGTCGTATAAACTTCGGAGGGGGCTTATTCGATTGTAGATCAGAATTTCTAGAGCCCTTCTCAAGAGTCAAAAGAGATCGGACGGGAAACTAGCCCCCCCCCCCGGCCCTTTTTCCCCAAATGCATCGTATCAAAATTTTGAGATTAAAAATCAAATAATCAAAATCAAATCAAATAAAATCAAATAATCATTAAAAATCAAATAACAAAAACTCCAGGGTCGACACCCCCCAAGAGCCAGGGGGCAAGTGTTGTAAGCTATACCCTGAGGGCATATAAGGTTATATGTATGGGGCATATACGGTTATATGTATGTACTTCTAATGAATGGTGTCATGACTACAAACATGAGCATGGCTACTTCTCGTTTCCCAAAGGGTAAAAGTATCATTCTCTTACTTAAATAATCAACTCACTTACTTAAGAGTAATCTTGAAACGAACAAAAATCTCTTCAAAGAAGAGTCTGGGTATCGCCTCCTTCTTTCAGTTTAAAAATCTAAAACCTACTGCGTCATTGGCGTTCTACTGAAAACGAATTACATTACAAGTACATCCTTTTGTACTTATTACAACATTGAACATAAACATAAAAATTACAGTAAAATCAAATTTGAACGGATTAGCTGTCAGCAATTAATATCATTATATTTCAAATATCTAGTTTAATTTATTGGTTCTTTCCAAGACTGTTCAAGACAAATACAGCTTCAGTACCAACAAGAGTTCTGGATACTGCCCCCTTCCCTAGCTGTGAAAGTCTAACGCCTACTACGTAATAGATAGTTCACTGAAAACGAATATTACAAATATTTCAAATATTGCATATATTTTCTTCTCCAGTTATTGCAGCATTGAAAATGAAAATAAAATTACAATGAAACAAAATTTTGAACTGATGATCTTCCAACAATTAATAGCATTACATATTAAACATTCAGTTGGATTTTATTTGTACTTTTCAAAACTATTCAAGACACATATAGTTTTCAGTAAAGCGCCAAGTAGGTTTTAGACTTTTACAGTGAAAGAACGTGGTAAAACCCAAGCTCTTCTTTGTAAAGATTTTTGCTCGTTTCAAGCTGGAATTAAATATTCAATTTAAGTTTCACTTGTTTAAAGATTTATTTGCTCATTTATATTATTAACTATTGTTTGTTTGCTATGATTGTTTATTTGATTTCTGTTCGTTCTGGGTATCATTTATGCACCAATAGCAAGATATTTTTGTTCGTTTTAAGCTAGATTTGCATATTTATCTTAAACTTTACTCGTTTTAAGATTTATTTATATTCGCACCTGTTGTACGTTTTTTTTTCTGTGATTGTTTATTTAATTTCTGTTCGTTTTGGGTTTCATTTATTCTTTAAGAGTAATTTCTGGTTGTTTTGAGTTTGGGTTATTGTAGGTTTCTATTTCTTCTGATCTAATGCCTGTACTTTCCTTTAGAGAACTTCTTTTCTGGAAAGTATTTTTTTTTAATTAATAGATTAAAAATGCGACTTACTTCAGTACGAATTCTACTTATTCACTTGCAGAAGTAGAGTCATTTCGTAAAAAATAATGGAATAATATAGATACTGGTAAAGAACTCGTTAGAAAAATAATAATAGTAAATAAAAACTAATTAGTAACAAATCAGAAAACAATAATTACAATATTTTTACACTTCATTCTAAGGAATAAAATTTGACTTGAACCTAAGTCAGGTTCAAAATGCATCACAATCTTCAAAAATTTCACGTACCTCAGGAAAAACTTCCTTTCGGCGGCCATAGCGACTTTAATATCTTTTCTTCCGTCAATATCTTTCTGAGATCGATTGACAACACCAACATAGCCCCTTCGCAGTGGAAGAAGCTTATTTTCAAGGATTTCACGAGCATCTGTGCCTTCATCCATTAAATCCAATTTCGTAATTACACCAATTGTCCTAATACCTATGAGAAAGTAGTGAGTTGGTAAATGCGGTAGTTCGTGATTATTTTGGCTTCTTAACTCGAGAAGTTTACTATTTTTGTGTCTTAATGCTCAGTTTGTATTATTTTGTATTGTGTCAGTTTGTATTGTGTCTTGTAATCAGTTTGCATTATTTCTAATCACATCCATTTTGATACTAATAATATCAGTAAAATATCCACAAACAAGAACTTACTAGCTTCTCATTTTTAATCGGTCATCGGCAAACCAATCACACTCTAATACGCGTTATTAGTGGGTTTTATACAATTACTAGAAATTAGATTTATTTTCTCTTTCTCTCTCGCTTTCGTTATCACTCTTTTTCGTCTCTCTCTCTCTCTCTCTCTCTTATATTGTTTGTCACTCCCCTCAATTCGTTCCCTCTCTCTCTCTCCTACTTTCGTTTTCCTTCTATTCCTTATGTTCTCTCTTTTATTTTCAACCTCACTTTCCTTTTTTCTTTTTTCCTTTTTCTTTTGCTTTCTTTTTCTAATGATGTCATTTTTTTCTTTACTTCTTTTTTTCCTGCGTTTATCTCTCCCACTGTCTATCCCTAACTAATTATCTTTTTATCTCTACGTTTCAACGTTTTTACTCAAATTTCCCATTAGACAAACGACTAAACTTCTTAGCATTGCTTTTGTCTTGCTATAAATTTGTATTTCTTTATTAATTTATAATTTTACTTGTACATTTGTTTTTACGTTATTTTATATTATATTTTTATATTTTATTACATTATATTTTTACATTATATTCTAAGCCAGTCTTCTAAAATATAAATCTATCCGTTTTATTATCCGTTATAGAGATTAAGAATAAGCATGCAATTTCCTCGCTTCCTTGTCCTTGCAATAGGACCAGAAGTTTTTCAGCCTCAAGTGGGATGTCAAATTCAGAAGTTACGAGGGAATTTGTTTAACTGTAAACTTTACAGACTTATCTACTCACTGCAGTCCTTAAACCCATTAATATCTCCTAGTTATGTTACGTCCTAGAAATTACGAGGGAGTTTGTTTAACCGTAAACTTTACAGACTTATTTACTCACTGCAGTCCTTAAACCCATTAATATCTCCTAGTTACGTTACGTCCTAGAATCGTCATAGTTAGAATCGTCCTAGAAGTTACGAGGGAATTTGTTTAACCGTAAACTTTACAGACTAATTTACTCACTGCAGTCCTTAAACCCATTAAAATCCCCTAGTTATGTTACGTCCTAGAATCGTCCTAGAAGTTACGAGGGAATTTGTTTAACCGTAAACTTTACAGACTTATTTACTCGCTGCAGTCCTTAAACCCATTAATATCTCCTGGTTACGTCCTAGAATCATCATAGTTAGAATCGTCCTAGTTACGTCCTAGAAGTTACGAGGGGGTTTGTTTAACCGTAAACTTTACAGACTTATTTACTCACTGCAGTCCTTAAGCCCATTAATATCTCCTAGTTACGTTACGTCCTAGAATCGTCATAGTTAAAATCTTCCTAGTTACGTCCTAGAAGTTACGAGGGAGTGTGTTCAACCGTAAACTTTACAGACTTATTTACTCACTGCAGTCCTTAAACCCATTAATATCTCCTAGTTACGTTACGTACTAGAATCGTCCTAGAAGTTACGAGGGAATTTGTTTAACCGTAAAATTTACAGACTAATTTACTCACTGCAGTCCTTATCCCCAATAATATCTCCTAGTTACGTTACGTCCTAGTATCGTCCTAGAAGTTACGAGGGAGTTTGTTTAACCGTAAACTTTACAGACTTATTTGCTCACTGCAGTCCTTAAACCCATTAATATCTCCTAGTTACGTTACGTCCTAGAATCGTCCTAGAAGTTACGAGGAAATTTGTTTAACCGTAAACTTTACAGACTTATTTACTCACCGCAGTCTTTAAACCCATTAATATCTCCTAGTTACGTTACGTCCTAGAAGATACGAGGGAATTTCTTTAACCGTAAACTTTACAGACTTATTTACTCACTGCAGTCCTTAAACCCATTAATATCTCCTAGTTACGTTACGTCCCAGAATCGTCCTAGTTACGTCCTAGAAGTTACGAGGGAATTTATTTAACCGTAAACTTTACAGTCCTAGTATCGTCCTAGAAGTTACGAGGGAGTTTGTTTAACCGTAAACTTTACAGACTTATTTGCTCACTGCAGTCCTTAAACCCATTAATATCTCCTAGTTACGTTACGTCCTAGAATCGTCCTAGAGGTTACGAGGAAATTTGTTTAACCGTAAACTTTACAGACTTATTTACTCACCGCAGTCTTTAAACCCATTAATATCTCCTAGTTACGTTACGTCCTAGAAGATACGAGGGAATTTTTTTAACCGTAAACTTTACAGACTTATTTACTCACTGCAGTCCTTAAACCCATTAATATCTCCTAGTTACGTTACGTCCCAGAATCGTCCTAGTTACGTCCTAGAAGTTACGAGGGAATTTATTTAACCGTAAACTTTACAGACTTATTTACTCACTGCAGTCCTTGAACCCATTAATATCTCCTAGTTACGTTACGTCCTAGAATCGTCCTAGAAGTTACGAGGGAATTTGTTTAACCGTAAACTATACAGACTTATTTACTCACTGCAGTCCTTGAACCCATTAATATCTCCTAGTTATTATGCAAGTCTTTCTCTCTCATTCAGTAATCTTTTTAACAGTGGTATTTCTCAAAAATAAAAGATAGAACTTACTTCACGAACTCCGTTCACACAGTAAAAAGAGGTGATGACACTTAAGGACCTCTTTGAGGGGGAAAAAGAACCACCCAAATTTATCGTTATCATTATTTAATCATAAAAGGATAAATAGACCTTTTGATAGTACTTTTTTTTAGCTATCTTTTACACAGCCCAATGATAAAAGAGCAATTTTTCGCATAAAGGCACAGTGATCTATATATCTCTAAAATATATATTTGTCAATTTAATTATTTATTTTGTATTAACTTTTCGTTTTTACATGTTTACCTATTAATTTATATTTTTTTAAGTTCTCTACACTCATTTTACGTTATTCATTATTTATATTGTTGTAGGAATACAAACATATTGGATATGTCGATACTAAAGTGGCCTCTGTTCTATATACACCCTTGTCCCCACTGTTTCATAATCAATAAACATTTCAAAAATAGAAGACTATACTTAATTTTTTTTTAAATTCAGAATGAATCATCGCAATTTAAAATGTCATTGATGTCATTAACTTAATAAATCAGAATTAAAAATTTTGTTTTTGACTCTGCTGAGTAATACTTCATTGTCAGTGGCGCTGCTAGTCCTTAGTTCCAATCAGACACATGTAAAAGTTTTTGAGCTATGTAAGGAAAGAAGCAAAAAAAAGAATACCTGCTGTATCTACTTCACGTGCAAGTTTTAAAGCATCAGACGTTGCCAAATCGGCATTAGCAGGGGTAACAGCCAAAATTAAACAATTCTCTCTGGTAACAAACTCCAATATCATATTTCTAATTTGTCGTTCAATATCTACAGGTTGATCACCAACAGGGATTTTCGTCATGCCAGGTAAATCAATCAAAGTTAGATTTAAAACTGAAAAGGGGATATTCAATAAAAGCAAAAATAAAAATAAAGTGCTTGTTCCTAGCTAAAGCTGGCGTCCAAGTTTTGAAATTGCAACTTGATAGTATCGTAGCTAGCAAGGAGAATTCACAAGTCCCTCAAATTCGAGCCTCCTTCCCACAGCAGGAAATCGAAAGGGGGACAATAATGACACAATACAAACATAAAAGACATTGTGCCTCTCGGGTATTTCACAAATGAGGAAGTAACTTGGACAAACCGAAGGCATTGGTAGAAAACGGTCCAGCAAATCATTGGCACAAAGTTTGGTACAGCGGAAGCAGTGAGGAGGTATACTATAACGTTTCACACTTTGTTCATCCCCCCTCCTACGTGGGCAAGATAGGGGTTTGCTCCATTCAACTGAAATAAAAAAATTTTCACGATTTCATCTGTGATTTTCCGGTTTTGTTCCTGCACCTCAAATTTTATCCCCCCCCCCCATTTAAGCCTGCACAAAGGTACTTGAAACCGTTCCTTTTATGTCTTAGGTTTGAGACCGAAACCAATAAACTTAAAAAATCACTACAGCAGGCTTTAAAGCTAAAACTTCCGGTTGTAGGAACATTAGAAAATTTAGGCCTTTCACGAGGGAGTTGGAAGACTGTAGGACATTTACGAGCTGGTGTCAGAGATAGAAAAGTGGACAAACACTGAATACGGTCTTCTGTGAGTTTAATTTTGAAACGAGAGCAATCTCATGTTTACCGACTTTTACCGAACTTATACAAACCCAAAATCCAATTTTCTTAATATTTGTATAGTAGAAAAAAAAATGTAAAACCGAAAGATTTTGATTTTGTTACATATGATCAGGGGGGTAGCTCCGGTATTTTTATTAAGGGGAGGGGGCAAGAGGGGTTTCCATCCGGAGAGTCAATGGGCATGGGCTATATAATAGTTTTTCTCCAAATTGCCATTTCTCCTTGCCTCCCCAAAACGACGCCACTGTGCATGAGTATGTTGCTAGTATCTGTAGAAACGATCTCTTTCACAAAGCTTAAAGAGGAGAGGGATGTACATACAAATTTAAATTGTTTTAGCCATTTGAGTTCCAAAACTAAGAGCCAGAGCAGTACTTTGAAAGCAAAAAGAACATAAATAATACAAGATTGCTTTTAAAAATAAATAGCGAAAAATGAATAAAACAGTCAACATTGATCATGCAGCATCAACCATTACAATGACTTACAGAGCTGGTATGATCATACTGCGGCTAAAACGAAGGCCTCTAAATAGGATATACCCTTTTTTTGACGTAAAATGGCGACCGTTATAGATTTCCAAATATCAAGTGAAAGAAAACTTAGAAAACCCAGGAAGTAAATTTAGCAAGCTTTGCTTCAAAGAAAATCAGAGTGGAAAAACGGTAGTTTGAAAACTTCATTTTAGAGGCTGTATGATTTAATAATTTAGGCATGGACTAAAAGCATTAGCAAATCAATCTTAAATTTGAGATTATATATCTTCCAAAAACAGAATGATTTTGTAAGAATTAAACAATCTTTTGATCATCACTGGTCAAAAGACCCATTTATTAGTCATTCCGTTTTTTCAGAGTTTTGAGAAGGGTCTGAACTGAATAGCGCGAAACCCCTGCCATCACCTTTTATTTTTTCTTCTCCCCATGCTGTCCTTCTTAAGTTCCATTCTTGTATTATTTCTTTGAGAATGCAAGGTCTAATTTAGTTTCAGTTTTCCCCTGAATTAAAGGAAAAGGTCATGTCACTTTCAAGAAAGGGGAAATACATTTCTAAGTACGTCTAAGGCAAGAGTAAAATCAATGGTCTTTCCCGTGTTAAAAATAAAAGTTTGGAGAAGAGAACCAAAAGCCTATGGGTGTATATTAAAACTTAGAAGGAAAATGTGAGAAAGAAAGAGAGGGAACAAGCTACTCGTAGGACAAAAGCATTAACTTTCAAATTAAGTTCAACTAACCAGAGGCTGTTTACTTTTTCTATGGACAAAATTCAGGCATGTTTATGATTTAATAACAGGCTTTCATTTTCAATTGAAATAATTTCAAAAAGATTTTATAAACGACAGGCGGGGTCGTTTAATGTCGCAAACTTATTTCCCAATTCACTTCCCAGTGACCATGTGTCGTTAACATACAATTGTCATTGTCAACCATACTAGTTTTAAACAGTGTTGGGTGGCACTATCCTTTCGTTATTATGGTGTTAGGTCAGAACAAGGCATTCTCGGGACTTTGAAAAATTACAATGGTAGTGGTTATTACATTTGGAAGGAAAATGAAATGATGAACCAAATGGTATACTTCTTGATATGCCGAAAAAAAATCGATTACAAAATTATAGTTTCCAGTTCTGGATTATAAGTTTTCTTTTAGAGATACTCGCATTATTTTTTTTCATTCCTATTTCAATAATGAGTAAACTTTAATCTTTTTTTAAGTGTAAAAAGTTCAAGAGTAGCCTCAATACACATTCAAAATAAGTAAGTAATATTTCTCTGAAAAAATATTCCGCTGAAAACAAAACAAGAGGAATAGTTCTCTTGTAGAAATAATAAGAAAATAATTTTCAAAAGCCAGGTTTTTGTTAGTGTTTTACTGAAAAAAAAAACACCGAACAAATAAGCTAAACGAAGAACCCACTTTATTATATTTTTGCTTAAAAAAAGTTTTCGTACATTTTTATTGGTTTCCGTTTTCTTTTTGTCCTTTGACACCAAATGAAAACGGGCCTAACTCTAGAAAGTGCTTGACAACGGTGTATAGTAGTAAGCTTATCTTTGCAAATTTAAAAAGGGGGGGGGGGCAAAGATATATTATCATATCTGTGCAATTCATCTTTCCACAGTGAGCATCAATATCCTTTTTGAATAAACAATTTTTGGTGACCGCTTGAACAAAATTTAAAGCGTATGAGGATGATTAGAACTGATTAGTTTTTTTCTATACAAAATAAGTTATATCGCTTGAGTAACAAGTTAAGCCTCGTCTTGACATCATTCACCTAGTAAGCAGCCTTTTTGATGATGGTTTAATGTTTGAGATTGGCTTTGATTGGAAAGCCAATCATAGCCTTCAAAATTTTCGAGGACTGTCCAATTATTGCGAGGATAATTGGACTGTCCAATTATTGCGAGTCCAATTTTCGAGGACTGTCCAATGGACTGTTCAAAAATTATCTATATAAAAAGAAAATGCTGCTGACAGAGCAAATGATGTCAATCATTTTACTTTGAAGAGTCTTGGCCCTTCTGTATGGAATTTGCTTCCTGTGAGTGTTAGGGCGGCTGAGCACCTCCCACAGTTTAAAAACAGATTAAAGCAATATTATTTGGGGAATTAGTTTTTTTTTTGTTTTTTTTTTATTTTTTGGGGGGGGGGTGAGTGGGCTGGAGGGAGGAGCGGGTTGAGAGAGTAGGGATGGATGGAGTTATATTTGGATGGTGGTTGTTACCCATTTGGATTGGTGTTTTGAAGAAATCGATTGTCTTTTTTTCAATTATTATTATTTTAATTAATCTAGGATGTTTCTAAAAATATTTATGTGGTTTTTTTTATTCATTTAGGATACCTTTAGGAACGGTTATGTAGTTAATTGCTAAGTGTTAGCAAAATTGAAATTATTCCCAAGCGTAGTGATTTATACCTGTAATAGTTTATATTTTTGTTTATTATGTTAATTAAAGTCAAAAGTCAAGTGAATCAAGACGAGGCTTCAGAGTCATGCCCCGATAGAAGCAGAAGATCATACCAGCTCTAAACAACTAATAAACACTGAGACACACTCTAACCATCCGGATCAACACTTTTGGCCAAGTTCAAGGCATCCGACGTTGCCAAGTCAGCGTTTGCCGGCGAAACTGCCAAAATCAAACAGCTATCTTTCGATACATACTGATTGATCATATCCCTAATCTGTTGTTCAATGTCAACTGGCTGATCACCCACAGGCACCTTAGTCAATCCGGGTAAATCAATCAGTGTTATATTCAAAACTAGAACAAGGATTAGTATTAAATACAGGATTAGTATTAAATACAATAAATTATCTATCTCTATTAATAAAAAAAAAAACAAGAGCTAAGAGCTCATATGGCACTTGTGACGAGGCCGAAAGAGCCAAGAACGCATATGGCATGAGCTCTAGCAAAATTCTAAGAATCAATGGATTGATTTAAAAGCGAAATCAGAGGCTTAATGCCGGTCAAGATTTAAAATAAGAGCTCTAAGACATGAGGTCCTTCTAAATATCAAAATTCATTAAAATCCGATCACCCACTCGTAAGTTAAATATACCTCATTTTTTCTAATTTTTCCTCTCCCTTCAGCCCCCGAATGGTCGATTCGGAAATCGGGAAAAAAGACTTTATCAAGTCAATTTGTGCAGGTCCCTGACACGCCTACCAATTTTCATCGTCCTAGCACGTCCAGAAGCACCAAACTCGCCAAAGCACTGGACCCCACCACCCAACTCCCCCAAAGAGAGGATTCAGTCCAGTGTTACGTCAATCACATATCTGAGACATTTGCGTATTCTACCCGCCAAGTTTCATCCCAATCTCTCCACTCTAAGCATTTTCCAAGATTTCCAGTTTCCCCCTCCAAATCTCCCGAATGTTACCAGATCTGGTCGGGATTAAAAATAAGAGCTCTGAGACATGAGTTTCTTGTAAATATTAAATTTTATTAAGATCCGGTCACCCGTTCTTAAGTTCAAAATACCTCAATTTTTCTAATTTGTCTGAACTAACACCCCCCCTCAACTACCCCGAAGAGAGCGGATCCATTCCAATTATGTCAATCACGTATCTAGAACTTGTGCTTATTATTCCCATCAAGTTTCATCCCGATCTCTCCACTCAAAGTGTTTTCCAAGATTTCCGGTTTCCAAGATTTCTGTTTCCCCCCTCCAACCCCATATATCCCCAGATCCGATTCGAATTAAAAATGGAGCACCTGAGATGTAAAATCTTTCTATAGTCCAATCGTAGGATGAAGATACCTCAATTTTCACGTTTTCCAAGATTTCCGGTCTCCCCTCCAACTCCCCTCAATATCATCGGATCTCGTCAGGATTTAGAATAAGCGCTCTGAAGCACAAGATACTTCTAAATATTAAATTTCATTAAAATCTGATCACCCATTCGTAAGTTACTAATACCTCATTGTTTCTAATTTTTCCGAATTACCCCCCCCCCCCAAGCTCCCCCAAAGAGAGCAGAGCTGGTCCAGTTATGTCAGCCACGTATCTTGGACTTGTGCTTATTCTTCCCACCAAGTTTCATCCTGATCTCTCCACTCTAAGCCTTTTCCAAGATTTCCGGTTCCCCCCGCCCCAACTCCCCCAATGACATTGGATCCGGTCGGGATTTAAAATAAGAGATCTGAGTTACGAGGTCCTTCTAAATATGAAATTTCATTAAGATCCGATCACTCCTTCGTAAGTTAAAATTACCTCATTTGTTCTAATTTTTCAGAACTAACCCTCCCCCTCAACTCCTCCAAAGAGAGCGGATCCGTCCCGGTTATGTCAATCACGTATCTAGGACTTGTGTTTATTTTTCCCACCAAGTTTCATTCCGATCTCTCCACTCTAAGCGTTTTCCAAGATTTTAGGCTTCCCCCTCCAACTCCCCCCAATGTCACCAGATCCAGTCGGGATTTAAAATAACAGCTCTGAGACACGATATCCTTCTAAATATCAAATTTCATTAAGATTCGATCACCCATTCGTAAGTTAAAAATACCTCATTTTTTCTAATATTTCCGAATTAACCGCCCCCCACTCCCCCCGGACGGTCGTATCGGAGAAAAGACTACTTCTAATTTAATATGGTCTTTTCCCTGATGTGCCTGCCAAATTTCATCGTCCTAGCTTATCTGGAAGTCCCTAAACTAGCAAAACCGGGACAGACAGACCGACAGAATTTGCGATCGCTATATGTCTCTTGGTTAATACGAAGAGCCATAATTAGAAATGGCCTTAAATTCAGCTTGCTACAATGATCTGAGCTTAAGCCAAATTCGAGTCAAGACCCTCTCTACTACAAATAAGGCAGAGGAGTACAATAATAGACAGGGGCCTGGAAGAAAATATCTCGACCAAAGATAAAATTAAAGAACAAGGAAAGACCAATTAAAAATTCATAGACTTGACAAAAATATTAAATTAAAAATTCAAAAAAAAATTCTTGTTTAAAAGTCATATTGCCGGCTTCTTTTAAAATCCTACGCTACAGAAATAGATTCAACAATAATCTGAACAAATAAAAAAAAAAGAAAATTACACAAATAATATTAAGAACGACTATTAAATAAATTACAATAACCAATGACTAAAAATAACTACAAGGAACAATTATAAGAATAAACTAAGAATACAATTACAAATTATAATATAAAAGAAAATATGCGGTTTTAAAAAATAGATGAATTCATCATAATTTATTACATTTAAATGGCAAACAAAGAAATGACATTCAATTCTCGTCCAAATTGGTACTTTTTTATACTACCCTATTGCAGTACTGTTTTTCAGGCACCTTTAGCAACTGGAGTTACTAGAAGTTGCAAAAATGGCAAGCAAAGACTCTTTCGTTTTAGTAGCTCCATAGGAAACTTATGCAACTAGTATATGAAAATAGCAATGTACAGACCTGAATATCAATGCAAAACAAGTAAAACACGTTTCCCAACCTCTTTCAAATCAGTTTCTCAGATTGGATCATTTCTTTAAAACGATCAGAGATTACTTTGCTTTAGTTCCAAGGCAAAAGCGGGATTTAATTTAATTGATTTATATCTGTGCCATGCTATTGTAAAGTGATTATAGTATCCTTTATTTTCATATTGACAAACAACCACGCCTTTTCAGAACCTGATTGGCTTAAAAACCACCAACGAGAATTTTAAGCCATTAAAAAGAACAAAAAAGAGAAATTCCACCTGATTGGTTCTACTGTGTAAATATTAAGCCTGTAAAAAGACCTTAAACTTTTGACTCGAACAATCTTTACAAGCAGCCTTGTTTCTGCAGTGGGACTGCAGAAGATTCTGGATTGTGGCACTGGAAGAGGTTGGCTTGTGGCACTGAAAGGGGCTGGAAACTTTTGACTTGAACAATCTTTACAAGCAGCCTTTTTTCTGCAGTGGGACTGCAGGAGAGGCTGTATTGTGGCACTGGAAGAGGCTGGAAACTTTTGACTTGAACAATCTTTACAAGCAGCCTTGTTTCTGCAGTGGGACTGCAGGAGAGGCTGGATTGTGGCACTGGAAGAGGTTGGAAACTTTCGACTTGAACAATCTTTACAAGCAGCCTTGTTTCTGCAGTGGGACTGCAGGAGAGGCTGTATTGTGGCACTGGAAGAGGCTGGAAACTTTTGACTTGAACAATCTTTACAAGCAGCCTTGTTTCTGCAGTGGGACTGCAGGAGAGGCTGGATTGTGGCACTGGAAGAGGCTGGAAACTTTTGACTTGAACAATCTTTACAAGCAGCCTTGTTTCTGCAGTGGGACTGCAGGAGAGGCTGGATTGTGGCACTGGAAGAGGCTGGAAACTTTCGACTTGAACAATCTTTACAAGCAGCCTTGTTTCTGCAGTGGGACTGCAGGAGAGGCTGGATTGTGGCACTGGAAGAGGTTGGAAACTTTTGACTTGAACAATCTTTACAAGCAGCCTTTTTCTGCAGTGGGACTGCAGGAGAGGCTGGATTGTGGCACTGGAAGAGGCTGGAAACTTTTGACTTGAACAATCTTTACAAGCAGCCTTGTTTCTGCAGTAGGACTGCAGAAGATTCTGGATTGTGGCACTGGAAGAGGTTGGCTTGTGGCACTGGAAGGGCTGAAAACTTTTGACTAGAACAATCTTTACAACCTGCCTTGTTTCAGTAGCAGCACTACAGAAGAGGCTGGATTGTGGTACTGAAAGAGGCTGATAACTTTTCCTGATAAATTTCAGAGGCTGAGACCTTAAACTTTTGACTCGAACAATCTTTACAAGCAACCTTGTTTCTGCAGTGGCACTGCCGAGGCTGGATTGTGGCACTGGAAGAGGCTGGAAACTTTTGACTAAAACATTCTTTACAAGCAGCCTTGTTTCTGCAGTGGCAATGCCGAAGAGGATGGATTGTGGGAAAACTGGTTTTCAAGCATGTTTATATAAAAGACTGTTGTAACAAAAGATTTATATAAAAAGGTCTATAAATTGTTTGCCAAGGTGTATATAGTTCTCATGTTGAATGCATAGCCTACACCCTGAAAATTCAAGCTCCTGTCTGCCTAAATTTGTATCGAAAGTATTTTTGTAAATAATAGAGATTTATTAAAGAAAACCTAATATCAACAAAAATTATACCCCCCCTCCCCACACCTCAAAAAATGAAAAATTACATACAAAAATGTGGGCTACTATTCGGGGAGTTCATGGCTAAAACAGACACACAAATATCTTGTACATAATTGACCACACTAGCCTACCCCAATTCAAAATACTTGGCATGATCCCGATTAAGAGAATGTGAATATTCCCCTTCAAGGATTTTTCACACACTGGCAGTTAGTTTACGACAATTAGAGAGGGTATATCTTGTTCCCTTTTTATTCCGTAAGGCAGGAAAGTAATGTATACAGTTCAAAGATATCACATAGTTAATAGTTAAAACATCTTAGTATAGGTAATATACCTTTCACTAAAAGGTGACAACATTTCACGTAGTTTGGCCGTATACCCTGTTTTGTCGTATAGTTAATATACCATAGTATAGTTAATACACCTTTCACTAAAATGTGACGTTTTACGTAGTTTGGTCGTATACCCTGTTTTGTCGTAGAGTTAATAGTTAATATACCTTAGTAGAGTTAATATACGTTAGTATAGTTAATATATATTTCACTAAAAGGTGTGACGTTTTACGTAGTTTGGTCGTATACCCTGTTTTGTTTTACGGCTCGAGGATCGACTTAAAATTTTCAGAAGCTTTTTGTTTTTTCTTATAGGAGATAAGAGAACATTTACTTTGAAGAGAAGGGGCCAAAATATTGTACATCCATTTCTCACAATAGACCATACCTCGCTCTTGGCACTAATACCTCGCTCTTTGCACTAAAGTTCGAATTTTGTTCCAATTCTTTAAGAATAACCCCTGAATCACAAAGGTTGTTTAATTAGAATAAATAGCTCTTTTGAAATTACAAAAAACATTTTAGCGTAAAGAGCGAGATATTGAGGAGGGGACGAACCTCCTCATACACGTAATAATTTCTGTTCGTTTTAAGTTTTGATGCTGCTCCTTACTTTTAGTTGAAAAAACTTTTTTTTATATTTAATTTCTCATTGCTTTTTAATAAAATCCAGCGACCCCTTCACGGAAAATCTCTTTCCCCATGATAAATATCCTCCTTGAAGATTCTTTTGATGTATATATTGGTATCAAAATTCCGTTTTTCAGAGTTTCGGTTACTATTGAGCCGGGTCGCTCCTTACTGCAGTTCGTTACCACGAACTGTTTGATTGGCTCCCACATGCGTGATTCTAAGGGAAGAGGGCTAGGATGATTTTCAGATAGTAGGGCATCAAGACCCAGAAATAGTACATTTCACAGCCTTCATTTTTCCAGGCACCCAACAGGAGCATGGGGATAGCCCGCTATCTCTCGCGTGAGCAGGTATACCCTATGTCCATTTTTATGGGAATCGTCAAAATATTTTGTAAATACTCCTGAAAATGATCCAAAGAACATTATAATTGATTCTAAGCCGATTTAATAAAGCTGTTAAGGGGGTGATTAAGTGAACTGATGGAACTCGAAAATCCCATGTTAAATTGAAAATTTATATTTAAAAAGTACTCAAGTATTCATTGGCGGAAGATGCCGCTTTTAATATCAGGCCATAGCTTCTTGAAGATGCTACAAAATGTTTGAAAGGATTTTGTTCTATTTCCTCTAATTGCTTAGAAATCTTAGAAAATGTCTAGGTATTTTTCACAAGTGTACTCTATGAAGGATATTGCTTTTGGAACAAAATTGGTACTATCATGTGCAGAAGACAATAACCTATAAGATGACTGGAACCATTTTTTGATGTATTTTCCTGTTTTCTAACAGTCCCCTAGAATATTTTCAGCTACCTGAAATTTTTACAAGTCGGTTGCCATAAAGAATCGTTTCAGATCGCCGATAATAACCCCTAGAGACGAAAATGACAAGCTGGAATAATCAGCTGCTTGTTAATAGTGTGAAATTTTCATAAATTATTTCAATGCAATGAAGAAACATAGAAATGAGAAATAGTCAGGAGCCTTCAGGAAAGTTATGCACACAAAGCCGAAATCATGGGGAAAATTAAATCAAAGCGAGGTATGGAACTGCGAAACTGCGAGAAATTTGGGGATAGGCTAGTGGATAAAGAACCGAAAAGAGTCTAAGGCGGACTATTGCATGGAAGTTGGAAAGAATGGACTGGTCAACCCCAAACGAGGCCACGACTACTTTTACCAAGTACAATCAGTCAGCTTGAATGTGCTCAGCTATATACTTGCTTTTTCATGATTTTTACCCAGAAAGACTTCTACATTGAAAAGATAGACCGCAATCCAGGCTTTTGGACCGAAAAGATTTTTCCCAAGCTGAAAGGATTCTTCATTGATGCTTTGATCCCAAAGTTCCACAGGGGGTTCCAATACAAGAGCCGTACTTATAAGATTAATCGTCTAGTACCGGTAACAGGAAAATTCATTTTCCTTACATTCTATCCTTCTTTGTAGTTACATACTTAATTGTATTGTCATTTGAAATAAAATACCTTTGTTTATATTGCTTGTCCTCCAACTTTATCAAACAGTTCGTAGTAACGAACTGTAGTAAAGAGCAACCCGGCTCAATAGTAACCGAAACTCTAAAAAATGGAATTTTGGTACCAATAGCTACATCAAAAGAATCGCATTTTAATGCTGATTTTAAATATATTAAATAAAAAAACAAGTTTTTTCAACTGAAAGTAAGGAGCGACATTAAAACTTAAAACGAACAGAAAATACTTCGTATATAAAAGGGGCTGCTTCTTCATCAACGCCCCGCTCTTTACGCTAAAGTTTGACTCTTTCTCCCAACTCTTCTTTTTAAAACAGTAAAAAACTTTAGCGTAAAGAGCGGGGCGTTGATGAGGAAGCAGCCCCTTTTATATACGAAGTAATTTGTGTCCGTTTTAAGTTTTAATGTCGCTCCTTACTTTCAGTTGAAAAAACTTGTTTTTTTATTTAATTTCTGAATGTTTTTGAATAAATGCATGTTTTGATTTTGGCTCTCCGCAGAGTAATAATTGAAACAAAATTTGAATTTTTTTTTTTTTTGCTGAATGGCTTACTTATAATTTTGATCGAATGATTTTGGGAAAAAAGAGCGGGGGAGGAAGCCTAGTTGCCCTCCAATTTTTTGGTTAATAAAAAAAGGCAACTAGAAATTTAATTTATTACGAATGGTTTTATAAGTAAAAGATATACGTAACTTATAAACTAGCTTACGTGAAGAATTTTTTATTCTCATATTTTTATTACACATATGAGAGGGTTCACCCCGTCGTCAGTACCTCTCTCTTTACACTAAATCTTAAATTTTGGCCCAATTAATTAAGAATGACCCCTGAATCACAAAAGCCGTAGAATAAATAGTTGACATTACTAAAAATACTTTAGCGTAAAGAGCGAGGTATTAGGAGGAGGTGAGCCCCTCATATGGGTAATAATTTCTGTTCGTTTTAAGTTTTGATGCTGCTCCTTACTTCCAGCTGAAAAAAAACTTTTTCATATATATTTTTTCATTGTTTTTTTTTTAATAATGTTAGTAAATCCTGCGCTCCCTTCATGGAAATTTTCTTCCCCCATGACCAAGTCCTCGATGGAAAGTTCCCCCAGTATATCCCCCTCTTTTCGACCCCTCTCCCCGACCAAAAAATTCTCCTGAAAACACCTGTACACTTCCCAATAACCATTACTATATGTAAGCACTGGTCAAAGTTTTTAACTTGTAACCCCTCCCACGGAGACTATGGAGGAGTAAGTCGTCTCCAAAGACATAGTTATAAGGTTTTTCGACTACGTTGAATAAAATGGCTATCTCAGAATTTTGATCCGTTGACTTCGGGAAAATAATTAGCGTGGGAGGGGGCCTAGGTGCCCTCCAATTTTTTTGGTCGCTTAAAAAGGGCACTAGAACTTTTTATTTCCGTTTGAATGAGCCCTCTCGCAACATTCTGGGACAATTTGGTGGATACGATCACCCCTGGAAAAAAAACAAAACAAAAAAAAACAAATAAACACGCATCCGTGATCTGCCTAAAAGTCATAGAACACTACTGTAGAAATTTCAAGCTCCTATCTGCAAAAATGTGGAATTTTGTATTTTTTGTCAGAAGGCAGATCACAGATGCGTGTTTATTTGTTGTTTTTTTTTTTTCAGGGGTGATCGTATCAACCCAGTGGCCCTAGAATGCTGCAAAAGGGCTCATTCTAACGGAAATGAAAAGTTCTAGTGCCTTTTTTAAGTGACCAAAATCTCGGAGGGCACCTAGGCCCCCGTCCCACGCTAATTATTTTTCCAAAGTAACCGGATCAAAATTCTGAGATAGCCATTTTATTCAGCGTAGTCGGAAATCCTTATAACTAAATCCTTATAAGTGTACAGACGTCTTCAGGGGCGTTTTCATTTGGTCTGGGGCAGGGTTGAGAAGAGAGGGATATGCTGGGGAAACTTTTCATGGAGGAAGAAAATTTCCATGAAGGGAGCGCAGGATTTCCTACTATTATTAAAAAAAAACAATGAAAAAATAAATATGACAAAGTTTTTTCAACTGAAAGTGAGGAGCAGCATTAAAACTTAAAAGGAACAGAAATTATTACGCATATGAGGGGCTCACCTCCTCCTAATACCTCGCTCTCTACACTAAAGTATTTTTAGAATTTCAACTATTTATTCTACGGCTTTTGTAATTCAGGGGTCATTCTTAAGAAATCGGGACAAAATTTAAGCTCTAGTGTGAAGAGGGAGGTACTGTTGAGGGGGTGAGCCCCCCTCATATATGTAATAAAAATGTGAGAATACAGAAGTTCCTTACGTAAGCTAATTTGTAAGTTACGTTGCCTAGTTCTAGTTCTAGTTGCCTTTTCAGGTAACCAAATAATCGGAGAGCAACTATACCTCCTTCCCCGCTCCTATTTTTTTCTCAAAATCGTTTGATCAAAACTATGAGAAACCCATTTAGCCAAAAAAATAAATACCCAAATTTCGTTTTAATTATTCATCTGTGGAGAGCATAAATCAAAACATGCATTGATTAAAAAACGTTAAGAAATTAAATTAAATAAAAACAAGTGTTTTTAACTGAAAGTAAGGAGTGACATTAAAACATAAAACGAACAGAAATTACTTCATATATGAAAGCGGCTGTCTCCTCATCAATGCCCCGGTCTTCACGCTAAAGTCTGACTCTTCCTCTTAACTCTATTTTTTAAAACAGTAAAAAACTTCAGCGTAAAGAGCGGGGCGTTCATGAGGAAGCAGTCCCTTTCATATACGAAGTAATTTCTGTTCGTCTTAAGTTTTAATGTCACTCCTTACTTTCAGTTTTATTTTTTTTTTAATTTAATTTGTAAGAAAACTTTGGTTTTCTAAGAATCCTCGAAGAAAGCTTTCAACTAAGTTCGCTGTTTAGTTTCGAATTAATGAAATGAGGTATTTTAAATAGCCTATCCCTAGGAAATAAAGTGGAAAAAACAATAAATTTTAAAATGCATTCCATGCATGCCGTCACAGTTGCATATACATGGGCATTTTGTACTTGAGAATGATAGTGCTCTTTTGCTCATTTTCTAATCTCCCTTGGTCGGTAACCAAGCTTTGCAAGACACTGTCAAATATATTATTATTTCTCGGCTGAAGCATCTCACCAAAGGAAGCTGTCAATCAAAACCTTTGACAAGACTTGATAATTGGTGCTATTTGAAGTTTTGACAATCGACGATCTCTAGAGAATTAAAAGACAGAAGGGTAACCTTACTTCAATTCTGAAGCTCGATGTTTTCAAGTTCACTTAATCACGGCCTTAATTTTCTTCACGGCGTTCACCCCCAAAACATGCGCGTTGTAAATGAGCTCAAACATTCAACAACCGAATAAACGAAAAAACTTACACACTAGTCACGTAGGATTCCCCTGGTCATAGATTCTATTGACCTTGTAGTGCTAACTAGATTTCCCCTTAGTCTTGGAAGCTTCCCAATGGTAAATCGATGGAAACGAGATATGGGGGAAAAGAAACCAAAATTATCAACGTGTTCTATCGGCAAATTGGCCATTTGAGAGATATATCTATACACAATAACGTTGTTGAGGACAAAAAATTACAAATATTAACAGCGTGAAACAGTCATATCATAATACAATTCAACACAAAAAGATAACCAAAACAGATTAGCTGTGATAAACAAAATATAAGCTTTTTTTTTTTAGTTCTGAGAACAGGTGAAGGTAGAAACTTACAAGTTTGTTTCCAGGGGTTAAAAATATACGTTCAAAATTCAGGACGGGAAAATGTAGTTGTTTTTGACTTTTTTGAATGAAAAATTCCAAAAATAGAGTTTTTTAATTCTAAGGGAAAGGGGGTAGAGAATCCCTCCCCCATTAACAACCTTGATTTTGCCAGGCTGAATTTTTCGCGAATTAAATTTTGCTTGGATTGAATTGTACATAGATTTAATTTCGACTGTATTGAGTTTTGCTGGGTATACTTGGGAGTGGGCTCAAATTAACGTAGGATGAGTTTTGTCAGGATAAATTATGCCAGGTTAAATTTCCCTATTCCTGCCCTCCTATTTTCAACAGCATACAAAAGTTATCTAAAAGTATGCGGCTGAATACCTAGCCGGGCATTATTTATAATGCCCCGATTACCACTTGGGATGTTTCAGATTGTCTGATTCTTTAGGCAATGGCCGCATTTGAGCGAGTATGTACTCCTACAATGTCATTCAGTGATAGAGGCATGGTAAAAACTTTGAATTTTATAGCAAAATATCAAAGTAAATTCACAAGTAAAATCGAATTAAACTATAGTAATATACAGTATAGTAATAGCATAATAGTATACTAATACAGTACACTGTACTTGTATGATAAACGCCCTACCTAATGCTGTTCATTCACCGACGCATTATTAAACCGGCTTTTTTTCGCTAGTTTCTTTCAGCTTAGCATGAGGCAAAACAAAGAGAAGTGACAAAATAGATGGAAAATATATAATTTGGGCTATATATTTGTACATTAGGGGGTGGGGTTAAAGTATTTGGACAGTGTGAAGTTAGAAAACGATTATTACTACATTATATGGAGAATAATTGTACTTAACACATTAGGCATGCAGACCCACTATACTTTGCCGTACCCAGACACCCACCTACCCCTAATGTACAAATATATAGCCCAAATTTGTTTCTAAAGTATTATATTTTTATCTTATTTTGGTATATTTCATTAGGATTGAGCATCAGAGTAACATATTAGAAGAACATTAGGTAGGGCGTATATCATATAAGTACCTTTTATACTATCGATAGTAAGAAAAGGAAGAAACCAAGAGGTAATATTGAGCCACTTACCATGCGGCGAATAAACTCTTAGGTTAATAGGTAAATTCGAAATGCCCTTATTTGAACCAGTTATTCTATCCGTATCCGCTTCGATTTCCCGTCGCACTTCATCAAAGTCGGCAAATTTTTTACCCTTGCAGTGGAGAAATTCAGCATATTCTAAAAATATGAAAGGCAACAAAAATAACAACAGTAACTTTCGGAAATGGTTTCATAAATAAAGGCCTTAATGAGAAAGTAAACAGTGGATGAGTGGGGCCGCAGAGTCCTTCCTGAAACAAATATACTGATTTTAAAAATACATTCAATACTAAAACACAACCTAAAGTCTCCCTAAAGAAATATACTGATTTTCAAGATATATGCTTTGCTTTCCTATAATTTTCAATTCAGGTCTTTTTTTCGTTCTTAAATTTGCGGCACCAGGTACAATGCAATATTCGATTTGCCTTTGGTCTTTTAACGAGGTTCTCAGATGCCAATTGAGTCTTCTTTTGAAAGAGTTAATTGAAAAACTTTTGGGGATATGTGCTTCTCGTCTGGAAGTCTATCAGGCTGTTTTTACTCAATCGATAGAAAAACGACAATCATCTTTCTTCCTTGTTTTTCATAGGCATTGATCGTTGTAGTCGTTCTTTGTTATGGTAATACTACCACTACTACTACAAGTACTAACAACTCACCACAGCCCCAAGCCACCTGAGAAAAACACAGCTACGCACGCTAACATAGCATGATAATATAATGATTATTATATAATACAGATTAATATCAAGTTGCCATCAATACATGGCTAATTGGAGAAAAAGCCAAGACAGTTGATAGTCTGAGTGAGAGGCACAGCTGGCATAAGCTTTTTTCATGTATAAAAGTTATGTCATTTTCGTTTTTTGATAGAGTCAATCATCCATCCCTCTATCTTTGGGCAGAGCTAAGGTAGACAGTCATAGAACTTTAGGGATGATCGGGATTTCTGGGTTAATTCATGATGTCAATGTTGACTGGACATGTATGCAAAGGGGGGGGGGGCTGAATTTGCTTGGAATTATAGGCGAACAAGTGACCTAATCACAATAGGCTCGCCTGCATAGTCTCAGGCAGACTACCGTGTTTTGGGATTGACACATGACCAACAAGTCCCCCAAACTTGCAGGCAAACGGGGAGATTTTAGGATTTTTAAATAAAATCAAGTTGCCATCAATCCATGGCTAAATAGAGAAATAGCCATGACAGTTGATAGTCAAAGTGAGAGGCACAGCTGGCATAGGGCTTTTTCAGGAATGTATAAAAATGATGTCATTTTCCCTTGTTGATATATGGTCTATAATCCATCCATCCATCTTGCGACAGAACTAAGTTAGATAGTCATAGAACATTAGGGATAATCAAAATTCGAGATAAAGATCGTATCAACGCAATGAATAAATCTGTGCTTGCAAAATATGGTGACTACGATTCACAGCTGCCTCTCACAATACCTTATCCTTCGATCAGAGACAAACCTTGAGGTAAATATAGCCAAAAACAGACACAGTCTTTACCTATGTTGGCGACAGGTGCCCTAGTATTGCGACAAGCTGTTAGCAGCAGTAGTAGCTAAAGTAGCCTGGAGTTCTGCGGTTTTGTCAATCTTGCAACCCGAAAGGTCAAATCGTACCGCTCTAAAAGACTAAGAAGAGGGCTAGTAAGACCCAGGGTAGCAATGGAATTGGGTTGCGTGCCCATGAGTTTTCTTTTTTATTCTTACAGGATTCAGGGCTCCATCACAGGTGATAGATTTGCCGCTAGTCCTGGCAATTACCTCATGTTCCAACACTGAGGTATTTGTTATACCTTCTCTTGAACGCGTCAAGGGAAGGATTTTCCGGGATTACCTTTGCCGGCAATCTATTTCATGTGGCAAGAGATCGCTGGGTGAAACTCGTCTTCAGATATTTTTGGCGGGGAGTATCCTGCTCAAGGTATTCCTGACGAGCTGTACTTCGACGAGTTGATCGCAAGGACTTTACTCTATCCGGCGAGCTTCGATAGCTCCTCTGATGGAGGTTTATACAAGTACTCGTACAAAGCCGACATGGACGCCACATCGAGGCGTTCTTGGATCAGCTGTGGGGTTTTAGCTTATGGGTTGCCAGAGGTTGCTGCACGAACTGCTCGATTTGAATTTGTTGCAGTGGAGCGATGTGGTTTTTTGGTGCACCAGCGAAGAGAAGATACATATTCCATGACAGGTCAGATGCATGAAAATAAAAGTGGTAGAATAGACTCATCAGGGAGAAGAAATTTGCATCTTAGGATAACTCCTAACTTCTTGGAGCAGGAGGATCTAATTTTACCAAGATGCTCAGTCCATGAGAGATCCGAAGAGAAATTACCTCTGTATAGGAGCAGTCAATCAACTCCCGTTATTGTCTCTTCTTTGGAAACGAAATCAGGATGAGCTCTCGTGTTACGCAACTTAGAAATTAGGAACTCTTTCGTTTTCGATGCCATGCAACTTACAAGCCATGTATCTGCCCACGCCTTAATTCTCTCCAGGTCAGCCTGAAGTTCCTTGTGGGGGTTAGCTGGGATCTTCGTCTTATGCAATTGATGTTTTGTTGTCGTGTTATCAGCAAAGTTTTGAGGTTTCTTCACAAGATTATCCCCAAAGTCGCTTATGAGCACCAAGAAAAGAGTTGGTCCAAGAACACTTCCTTGGGGTACTCCTGATAAGACTGGGTGTTCTTTTGATATGAAGCCGTCGAGGACAACTTGCAATGGTCGCTGACGAAGAAAGTCAGCAATCACCTCAAATAGTGGACCATCAATTCCATAGTCTTTCAGTTTACAAAGAATTCCCTTGTGCCATACACGATCAAAGGCTTTTGCGATGTCATTGGTCTTCTATGATCGAGAATTTAAGACTAATCAAGCAATTTCTGAGACAGAGACAAGAGCCATGACCGAGCAAGAAAATTTCAACCCATCGCTAAATATAGAAAAGCGCTGGAACAAGTTCTGAAATCAAGTGAAAGAGGCAGCTATAGAAATTCTCGGAGTAAGGGACAAAAAACCCAAAAGATGGATTTCACAGAAGACAATAGAACTCTCTTTAAGGAAGAAACAAATGAACCGATAGACACACTGCTTCTTTTAAAGCACTCCTTAAAGATTGTCACAAATCTGCTAAGGCAGATAAGCAAGCATATTGGTCTAATGTAGCCTGTGAAATGGAAAAAGCTGCTGCACGCAATGATTCACGGAAACTCTACCAGCTCCTAGGCGAATCAAACGGGAAAAAGAAGCAAAGATCTACCCCCACGCTACTTAGTAAGGACAACAAGCTCCTCACGAGCAAAGAAGATCGTATCGAACGCTAGTGTACTCACTTCCAGGAGCTCCTTCACCCACCACAAAATGACCACAGCTAGCCCATTCCATCCCATAACAATTCTGAGCCACCATCCGTGTATGAAGACTGCAATATCGCCCCTCCAAGCAGAGAAGAAATTATCCATGCCATAAAACTATTGAAAAATAATAAAAGCCCTGGCATTGACGAATTACCAGCTGAACTTCTCCAGGCCCTTAAAGAAGCGGCTATCGATGAGCTCCACAACTTACTTACGGATGTCTGGGTCAATGAATACATTCCTGAAGAGTGGAGGACCTCTGTAATAATTCCTGTATTTAAGAAAGGGGATCGAGCCGATTGTACAAATTATAGAGGAATTTCCTTGATACCGATTTCTGCAAAAGTTTTTACTATAATAGTATTAAATAGGCTCAAAAATATAAGGAACAGTCGGACGAGGCAAAATCAAGCAGGATTCAGACCTGGTATGGGATACTGCAATCACATTTTTAGCATGAGACAGATCCTGGAACACCGCCTTATACACCAGCAGGAAACAATACAAGTCTTTATCGACTTTGTAACGGCATTTGACTCGGTGAAGAGAAACGCTATCTGGGATGCAATGAGGGATGAATGAATGAATGAACGAATGAACTTCATTACCCGTAAAAGTATAAAAAACACAAAGTAGGAGTAAGAAAATGATGGAGTGCCGGAAAAAATTGTCCGTTTAATTAAGGCTTATTACGAGGGAACGAGGGCATTTGTAAGAGCAGACAGAGAAATCTCTAAAGGACTATCAATTGACGACAGGGCTGTGCCCTATCACCCATTTTATTTAACTTTGTCATCGACCAGATCATGAAGACCCCTGACAAATACAAAGGTGTGGTAATCAGTCCAACACTATCAATAACAGACCTTTATTCCGCCGATGATGTAGATATCTTGGCTGAGTCTGTAACAGAAGCACAGCTCATGATAGACGACATTGCTGCTAGATCCCTTGCTACCGGACTAAAGATCAGCCAATCGAAAATAAAATCAATGCACAAATCTGGGCTAGATGAAACTCCGATCACATTAAATGGCGTCCCAATCGAGGAGGTCCAGAATTTCAAATATCTAGGTTCCCTAATAAATCCCAAGGGCGAAGCTTTAAACGAAATACAAAGCCGCATCTCTGCAGCCTGGGCAGCATTCATTCAGCTTCGGAAGTGTCTCTGGTTACGAAATGAGATCTCCCTTCGAACAAAGCTCTGGATGTATAACGCGTTGGTCCTCTCTGTACTTCTTTATGGTTGCGAAACGTGGCCCCTCAGAGCTGGGGAAGCTAATGACCTGAACGTCTTCCTCCATAAGTGTCTACAATGTATTCTTGGCCTCCGTCTCTCTGACCGCGTCTCTAATGATGCCATCAGAAGAAGATGTGGTGATATACCACTTCTCTCAGATGTTGTCAAAGTGAGACGTCTACAGTGGTTCGGGCATACACTGCGCCGACCGGATCACTCGTTCAGCAAACAGTGCTTGAAATGCCAACCCCTTACGCACTGGAAGAAGCCTGGACGACAGAAAAAGAACTGGTTATCGACAGTTAGAGTCAACCTCGAGCCAATGGGAGGTTTCAAGAAGCACGGGCATTGCTGGAATAGACAATGGATTCAGTTGATCGAGCCAGTCGCACTTGAAAGAGAACGATGGAGGGAAGCTTGTCGGCAAATTCAGGATGCCACGATGGGCCTGGACAAGGCTCGAACATGACCCAAGTAAGTAAGTACAAGTACAAGGGAGAGAAGGCGAATATCGTGTCCTTCAGCTCAGCCCACTCTTGATACTGTGCAACCAGACAGTTTAATGTAGATTGTTTTCTGCAAAATCAATATAGCGTGTCTGCTAACAATAGATGTGACTCAAGATATCGGTAAAGGGTCTTATTAATGACACTTTCATTAACTTTACCTACGCAGGACAGCCGACTTATTAGACGATACGATTCTAAATTAGTAAGGTCGGAATCTACCTTTGGAACAGGGACCACATGGGCAATTTTCTAGGCTTTCGGAAACGATCCCGCTGCATTTTTTATACAGAGGCGAGAGGAACACCAAGTTCAGGGGCACATCTTTTAAGGATGAGATTGACAATCGTGTCAGGTCCTGAAGCTTTGGTGATATCCAACTGGCTTATCGTCCTGAGCCCCTTACTAATAATTATGTAACCGCTGGTGATTTTTGCATTTGTTCGTGGCAAAAGGGGGGAGGGAAGACTCCGTCTTCATCAAGCTGGGAGACTTTTGAAAAGGCTTGTGCAAGAGCCTCTGCCTTTTTCCGGCTTAACTGGATCATCGTCCCTTCAACATGAGGCGATTGAGTTGATGTTGATTTAGATGACGGTAGAGCTTCTTTGACGACCCTCCACCACCACTTTGCAGGGGCACTTTTCAGTTTGTCTACAAACTTGTATTTGTAATCTCTAGCTTGTTTGCAAGACTCTAGCTTGACATGCAGCTATAACAGACTCGTTTTGAGTGCTAATAAAAGCAGCCCAGTCCTCATCAGATTCAGTCAAACGCCATTTCTTGTGAGCCTTCTTTCTGGCCCTGGTTGCCTTTCTACAAGCAGCATTGATCCAAGGCTTATCTTAAGAGGAGACTTTTACTGTTTTTGATGGGATGACTTGCTCAATGGCCTCTGTAATCACTTTTTCGTAAAGTTCCACTGCTTTATGTGGGACTTCTTTTAAAAATTTACTCCATAGCTTTGCCGATAACAAGTTTCAAAAACCATCCCAGTCTGTGCGGTGATACTGCTTGATGATCAGCTCATGCTTTACAGGTGGAGGTATTTTAATATTTCCACGAGCTATAGCTGCCACAAGGTCGCTGGCAAAAGGATAGCTTTCAACAATAAAGGAATCCGAATGATCAGTTAAGAAGAGATCAAGCTGGGATGATCCATGAGGGCAAATATAAGTCTCGAATTCAACAAGCTGTTTTAAGCCATAAGCACGACTCAGGTCTAGCAGAGCTATGCCTTCAGCATCAGTCGCGGGACTTTTCAGGCAGTGACCACGATGACTGTTGCAAGTCTCCTTGGATAATTATACCTGATTTAGGGAACTTTTGCTTCACAAATTCCAAGCAATTTTTCAGATGTTCGGTGATTTTCATTTTTGGTGGTTTATATACTGTACCAATAACAATAAAATTTTTTTGTAGGTTTCCTTTCACCCAAAGGACCTCGTTATCGCTAGAAATCGAAAGTGCGATAAATGGGAAGTTATTTTTAATTTTCACCACCTCCACCAAGTCGAGGTTCTCAGATTTTCGCAATCCAGCCTTAGCAGAGTGTAACCAGGAATGTTGATCTCACTATCAATGACCCTAGGATTCAGGTTCTTCTCGGATACACACATGACAGAAGGGGAGACATCATTCACCATATGCTGTAGGTGGTTCAACTCGGATTGGAGACGACATAAATTGCAGTGGTAACAGTAAACATATCCGTAAGAATTGTCTTTGAACGCGCATTTGGTCGTCTACTGGAAGGAAGTCCAATCCAAGGTTGTCTTTTCCGTTTGAAAACTTGTTAAACACTGGCTAAAGGGGTAGTTGGACCAAACAGCAGACAAAAGATCTCCTAAGACAGACTTAGCCTCATCAGATAAGGAGCGGTCATAAGGCTTCATAAGCTCAGCAAGGGTGGTGGTAACCCCAAAAAGGCAGGAGTCTGCAACTTGCAGTACCTACCAGTCTCAAGCTTTTCGGGAAGGAACACCAGCCCCTGAGTGGCTTGCTGGAGCATGCCACCGCATACCAAACATGATGAGGCCGTTGTCTAAATCTGGATCTTCCGCCCTATTTCGCAGCTTTCCTGAGAGGATCCTCCCAGGATGGTATCCCGCAGTAGAAGTGCCCTATGTATTTTTTCATGGTCTTGTCAACTTAACATATGTTGGTCTTGTCAACTTAACATATGTTGTTGGCAATAGATGAAAATAATCCCGAGAAAGTGGTGCATGGGCCCTCTTGTATGCTTCTAAGAAGGTGTCAGGTTGATCAAATTGTAGAAGGTTTAATGGCGCTCCATGTCCTACAAGTTTTGTGCTACTTACTTATATTTTCATCTTGACGTGTGTCTTACTGACTTGACGAAATTTGGGACGGTATGAAAGTTTCTGAGAACGTGATGGGTGTACGTCCACCAGCAGGGTCTTCTACAGGGTCCACCTGCACAAGGTTTAGTATTATGCTACATCAAACCTTGACTAATGTAGCACTTTTTCTAGGTTACTTCGTGTCTTGCTTGCTCTTTAAAGTTCTGGCAAATTAAACCTTTGTCATCCCCTTAGTTAACTTAAGAAGAAACAATAAACAATCAAATCAGACACGAAGATTATAGAGAGTGATTTAGGAAAACAGAGAAATACTAAAATGAATAGAAATTAAAATGAATAATCAAGTCACTTAAAACGAACAGAAATGTCTAAAAAACAGCATGGGGTTCCAGCAAGGCCGTATCCGGGGAAGGGGAGTTCATGTCCATTCGACTCGTAAAAACGTAACAAAAGCAAACACACAAATTTGTGATACTTTGTTTTAATTTTTTGTTACCCCCCTCTCCTCCCAAAAAAAGTTGTGGATAAGGCTATGGATTCCTTCCACCCCCCCCCAAGCCTTCTAAAGACTAATGTGTCATTTATGTTTTATTAAAAACTAAATATGTTTTAAATAGCTTGAATAGTCCGAATGGTTAATGTATAGTGATTTTAATTCCTGGATATCTCAGTAACTCAAAACTTTATCTAACGCTTTTTTTATTTTTTGAAGTTTTAATTATTAAAAAAGAAGTCTAATAGGCTACCTGGTTTTCAGTAAAGCTAAAATGACGCAATAAACTTTAGAAGGCTCAGGGGCGGAGAGGGGGGTTTAGGAGGCTGTAACCAAGTGCATATTCAGGATTTTTGTTCAGGTGGGTGGGTACAAGAAAAAAACTTTAAAATACATCAAAATTTGTCTATACGCATTTTTGGGTATATATATATATATATATATATATATATATATATATATATATATATATATATATATATATATATATATATATATATATATATATATATATATATATATATACATATATATATATCTATATATATATAAAAATAAGTTGTTTGTTTGTGTGTCTGTCGACTGACGTCATGTTTGTGTGTCGACTGACGTCATGTTTGTGTGTCGACTGACGTCATGTTTGTCGACTGACGTCATTATGAGGATTGAGCATTATTCCGTCATGAAGTTGTTTGTCGACTGACGTCATGTGTGTCGACTGACGAAATTACAGACCAGGACACCGGGACACAAATGACGACCGGGACACCGGGACACAGGGAATATAAATGACGACCGGGACACTCAAAGATAAATTACAGACTGGGACACCGGGACACAAATGACGACCGGGACACAGGAATTATAAATGACGACCGGGACACAGGGACACAACTACAACGGGGACGCCGGGGGATACAGGGGGGATACATAAATGACGACGGGGACACAGGGAATGTTCGATTAGCAATCACCATCAACAAAGCTCAAGGGCAATCATTAGAATAATGAGGTATAGATCTGAATACGGATTGTTTTTCCAATGGAAAATTATATGTTGCATGTTCAAGAGTCGGTAAACCTGACGATCTATTTATATGCACAGACAATGGGACAGCGAAGAATGTCGTATATTCGCAAGTTTTACGTAATTAAAAACATATATATATATATATATATATATATATATATATATATATATATATATATATATATATATATATATATATATATATATATATATATATATATATATATATATATATATATATATATATATATATATATATATATATATATATATATATATATATATATATAATATATATATATATATATATATATATATATATATATATATATATATATATATATATATATATATATATATATATATATATATATATATATATCTATCTATCTATATTCACAGGTGGGACACAGGGACACAACTACAATGGCGCGTGACTAATATGGCGCGTGACGACTTACGCGCACGGGGGGGCTGGGGGGGGGGGGGGGGGGTTTGCACGAAGCGCCCCCACCAACTAGGTTTTGGGGTGGCGCGAAGCGCCACCCCAACAGCTAGTATATATATATATATATATATATATATATATATATATATATATATATATATATATATATATATATATATATATATATACATATACTTACGACATGAATGCCTATCCATGGATTATTCTTTATGGTTGATTGTATATGGCTATGCTGTATATAATTCTAAAGTATTATATTTTCATTATACTCTGTTATTTCATTAGGATTGAGCGTCAAAGAAACAGAGCACTTGAGTGACGTATATTACACAAGTACCCATTTTTGTTACGTTTTTACGAGTCGGACGAAAATTTCAGGGGGGAGGTTCACTCCCTAAGCCCCACCCCTAGGGAACAGTCTTGGCTCTAAAGCTACTCCTGTTTTAAAACTATACTTGATTTTCATTTTAATTTCTACTCACTTTAGGATTGATCTGTTTTTATATCAATATCTTTGATCTTTATATTTGACGTGATTAATTATTTTAATTCCGGTTCGCTTTGGATTTCATTTATTCAATAAAGATAATTTCTGGTCGTTTAAAGTTTGAATTATTATAAGAATTTATTTCCGCTTGGCTTTAATAATGCTTTTTACTTTTCTTTCATAAACGTCTCTTCTCCGGCTTGACTTTATTTTTGCTTAGCTTGTTTTTTAATATGGATCTTTACTTTTCTTTGAAAAAATTCTCTTTTGAAAAATATTTTTTTGAAGTTTAATTCCAGTTCATTTCTTTATTGCCAAAGTATTATTAATGGTTAGTATCATAAATATTTTTTTCCAATTTAATAAGATTTTTTGCTTACGAATAAAAATTCTGATTTCAAAGAAAATTTTAAGTTACAAAAGGCAATCTGAAGTTTGATTGTATTCAACATCATTAGGCCTATTACATAAATTTCGTACACTTTGAAATCAAGGTATTGGTTCAACGGCAATATCTCGATAATATACTCACAACACTCCTCTTGGGGAAATGTTCAAAAGATTATATGTGAATGAAAATGGAATAAATAATTAAATATAGACCTACATAAATGGAGTGAAAATGGAATAAATGAATAAATATAGACCCAAAGAGTCTAATAAGTAGACTCTTTAAACTCTTTTACTTTGACGTGAGCGTAGGCACTGTGTGGCCTTGAACAAGTTCATTTGACAACCTTGATATGCATATTATCTTTTGATTGATTCCAACATACTCCCCAACATTTCCTGAAGGTTTCAACTTAATGCTTTTAGCCTTTTCTGAGATATTGCACACATGCGCCATTGACCACCTGGATGCACATTTGGTTTTGACTTTTTTTTTCGACACAGCGCTCAACATTCCCTGAAAATTTCAATTTGATACCCTTAGTTGTTCCTGAGATATTGCAGATACGTCATTTTGACAACATGGACACACTATGATTTTCAATTTTGTTCACCATTCCCTGGAAATTTCAACTTAATACCCTAAGCCGCCCGAGAGATATTGCAGATACACTATTTTAGAACTTGGATGTACATAGTGTCTTTAACTTAGTTCAATACATTCCCTGAATGTTTCAGCTTAATAGCCTAGGCTCTTACAGAGACAGCCCTGACAGCTTCAGCGATACCCATAGCCGTTTCTGATACACTGCAGATACAATTTTCTGAGAACATGGCTCCATACAGCGTCTTTTAATTTAGGTCGACACATAGATCAATATTCCCGACAGTTTTGACTCAAGCCTTAGCTGTTTCTGATATATAGCGGATACGCTTTTTTGACATCCTGGATGAATATAGTGTTTTATCTTTAATTCAGCATCCCCCTCGAGGTTCCTTAGAAGTTTCGACTTAGCCGATCCTGATATATTGTAAATACTCCCTTCTAGCAACCAAGATGTTCACAGTCTTTTGATTGTGTCTTTAACAGTACAAGTATTTTGGTAGTACAAAATTACCCTCAGTATTCCCTAAAAGTTTCAACTTAGTGCCCAAACTGTTCCCAAAATTTTGCAGACACGCCCTTTTGACAACCTGGATGAGCATAGTGTCTGTTGGTTTAGTTCAACATATCCCCCATATTACCTGAAAGTATTAACTTGATATCTTTAGCCCTTTTTTAAACAATAAACGAGTCCTATTTACACTATCAAACAAATCTTTCGGGGATGAAACGTTTCCAAAACATTGCACAAGTTCTCTTTTTCCATTATTTAAAAAAAAAAAAATCCGAGGGGAGTAAAGAGCAAAGTTGAAACTTAAAAACGGACAAAATTATTACTTCACAGCCTATCCAATATATATCATTAAAACTAGTACAAATACACCAACTAATTATGCTACCCTGTGCTTTTGGGATTACAGAAAATTAGCGCTTTACTGAAAACAAGACAGTCAAGTATAAAAAACAGGAATATTGATTTGGGAGGCAAAAGTAAGCATGTAACCTGACGACAATAAACGAATCTATAAAGCAATAAACGAATCTATAAAGCTTCTCATAGTCTTACACCAGTTGTGACATAAGTAGCTTTCAGTATACAATTAAAATTATCTTAAAACATAAGCACCAAATTAAATATTTTTTTAGCAACCACGAAATGATTGAACAGCATACAGAAATATTGGAGTGATTTATCAAGTGAAAATACTGCAAACAACCTTGACAGCTGCGAAAACTTTCAGTTTATAACATAAAGTTTACTATCCATACTTTACAAAACAAAACAAAATATTTTCAGGAACGTTTGTTTTTTGATGAGCAAAAAGCAGTTTTTACTCGGCCCAACTTCGCCTGAAAAAGCCATAATGAAGACAGGGCTTTATAAATCACCTACTAACTAGCAAAAACCAGAAGGCTACTGTAACCAAAGAGAGCTGTTTAAGGGCTCATTTGAAATATTGTATTTATACCTAATGGCTTTTTATAAATTCGGCTTGATAGCACATTCCCAAAAAGTGCACTTTCGGTTGTTTCCCCATTTTTTAAATGAAAAAAGTGCCTTTTTCAAAGAAATGACTCAAAACAAGGTATATTCGAAAACCTAGGGAGGAGCAAAAAAAAGGGGGCAAGGATATCCATTCCCCTCAATTACCGCCGTTAGAAATAGCGCACAGGCTTCATCACAGAGTGAATTTTAAGATAAGATAAGATTTATTCATCATGAAACACACATACAATATTACATTTTACTATTTCCCATAAGGCTCTTTGGCCTGTAAAAAAGGGGGAAATGAACGAGCCACTTACTCAGAGAAAAAAAAAATCACTTACAGAGAGAAGAGCAAAAAGGAGAAGAAAGGAAAATGTAAATAAAAATAAAAAAAACTATAGAAAACAAAACTGAATAGACTAATAGATTGAATAGACTAAATTATTATGTAGATCTGTAGATAAAATAGACTCCAATGAAATAATAAGGAAATATATATGAATACATACACGCATATACACATATAAAAATAGATAAAATAATTTCTAAGAAGCCAATGAATTTTTAATAATTTTTTTGAACAAACCGAATGAGTGGCACCTCCGAGCTGATTCGGGCAACTTATTCCATACAATATAACTCGCAATTAAAGGATTAAAGTCTGACCTTACACAAGGAGTAAAAGGAACTTGAATATAATTTTCGGTATTGCGAAGCTTATAATTATTCTGATCAGAGGTGAAAGATGGCTGAACACTTAGGGGACGGGGGAGGTCACCATGACCTCCATGACCTTCAATTCAAAACTGTTGATCATTCAAACTTAATTTTTGGTAGATTCTTCGTTGAAAAGTTTTAAATTTTAGTTTAATTAATTTATTTTCACAATAATCTTTAACTTTTAAGATGATTAGGCGACTTCTGAAACTTCCTAAGAGGGTTTGGACGGGGATTATATGTGAGGGGTACTTATAAACCTCCAGTTAAGGGCTTTGGACCATAAGTATTGCAATGGTAACGTTTTATACTCCCAAACTCTTCCACTTAAGAAGTGGTACCAAAAGTGCCGTTTTTAGTACTATATGGCACTTATGGATGGTAAAATTGATAAAAGGCACGTAAATATGAGTGATAGATTTAAAATGAGCCTTCCTGGGATATGCTTTTAAAAATGAGCGCATCACGTTAGCAAAAATAGTGAATTATCTGACAAGTAATCATGAGAAGGGACAAACAATAATTGAAACAGAAATCCAAGCTGGAAACGAACACATGATAATCTAACTTGAAGTCCAGCGCTTTACTAACAGAATCACCCCTTTAATAATGTAATTTAACATATTGGCATTTGTGGCTTTAATTGCGTAGCTTATTATTTTTCAAAGTTTGACTCTTTCTCTCAACTCTACTTTTTAAAACAGTAAAAAACTTTAGCGTAAAGACCGTGGTGTTGAGGAAGTAACAGCTTCTTTCATATACGGAGTAATTTCTGTTCGTTTTAAGTTTTAATGTCGCTTCTTACTTTCAGTTAAAAAAAAACTAGTTTTTTATTTAATTTCTGACCGTTTTTGAATGAATACATGTTTTGATTTTGTCTCTCCAAAGATGAATAATTAAAACAAAATTTGCACAACATTTTTTTTTGTTAAATGGCTTTCTCTTAGTTTTGATTGGACGATTTTGAGAAAAAAGGGATGGGGGAGGAGGCCTACTTACCCTCCAATTTTTGGGTTACTGAAAAGACAACTAGAACTTTATTTTTTACGAACGTTTTTATTAATAAAAAATATACATAACTTACGAATTAACTTACGTAAGGAACTTCTATATTCGTATATTTTTATTACGTATATGAGGAGGTTTGCCCCCTCGTTAATACCTCACTCTTTACATTAAATCTTACATTTCCTTCCAATTCTTTAAGAATGACCCCTGAATCACAAAGGCTGTAGAATAAATAGTTGAAATTACTAAAAATACTTTAGCGCAAAGAGCGAGGTATTTAGGAGGAGATGAACCCCTCACTTGCGTAATAATTTCTGTTCGTTTTAAGTTTTAATGCTGCTGCTTACTTCAGTTGAAAAAACTTTTCATATTTATTTTTCCATTGTTTTTGTTTTAAATAATGCTAGAAAATACTGCGCCCCATTCATGGAAATTCTCTTCCCCCATGAAAAATTCCTCCATGCTAAGATCCCCCCACGTAACCTTTTCCCTTCAACCCCCCCCCCCTTCCCCAACCAAAAAAAAACCTGAAAACGTAACACTGGTAAACAATGTAAACACTGGATAAAGTTTGTAACTTGCAGCCCCTCCCCCGAGGACTGTGAGGGAGTAAGTCGTCCCCAAAAACATTGTTATTAGGTTTTTCGACTATGCTGAATAAAATGACTATCTCAGAGTTTTGAACTAGTGACTTTGGGAAATAATGAGCGTCGGAGGGGGTCTAGGTGCCCTCCAATTTTTTGGTCACTGAAAAAGAGCACTATAACTTTTAATTTCCGTTATAATGAGCCCTCTCGCGACATTCTAGGACCACTGGGTCAATACGATCACCCCTGGAAAGAAAAAAAAATGAATAAATAAATGAAAAAACACGCACCCGTGATTGGTCTTCTGGCAAAAAACGCAAAATTCCACATCTTTATAGATAAGAGCTCGAAACCTGTACAGTGGGGTTCTCTGATACGCGCTGAATGCGACAGTGTGATTTTTGTTAAAATTCTGAGTTTTAGGGGGTGTTTATCCCTATTTTCCAAAATAAGTCAAATTTTCTTAGGCTCATAACTTTTGATGGGTAAGACTAAATTTGATGAAACTTATATATTTAAAATCAGCATAAAAATCCGATTCTTTTGATGGAACTATTGGTATCAAAATTCAGTTTTTTAGAGTTTCGTTTACTATTGAGCCGGGTCGCTCCTTACTACAGTTCGTTACCACGAACTGTTTGATGAAATTAGCAACTGTTTGACAAAACGAGTTTGCCAATTCCTTTTTAATTAACTAACGTAAGTCTTTTTGGAGAGGGGAGGTTAGGGAGACATGAAGTTTTGTTTTCGGAGAAAGGATGATTTTTTTTTGTGGTTTTGCTTTAAAAATGTATGCTGTTTTATGCCTTTTGTCCAATGAGCTCCTCAGATGGTAGACTGTATTTTTCAGTGGCAGTTCTGGCCTCTCTCGTGCCAGGGGAGCCCCCCCCCCCCTTGTCTTTCACAAAATTTTCAGACCAAATTTTAACAAATTTAATTTATTAAAGAAATTATTTTCAATTAATTACTTAATAATTTATTTATTTTTAATATTCTTCATTAATTATTTAAACTATTCAAATATTTTTAATTATTTTGATTTATTAGCTCCACCCTCCACTTTATTTTAATAAAATAAAATCTCAAAACTAGAAAATGACTGTAACGATTAGATGATTTATTTGAAATTTCGCGCCTCTTAAAGTATATCCGCCCGGGGCAAGTGCCCTCTTTGTCCCTCCCCTAAAACCGCCTCTGCCATTTTATTGGTTACTGGTTGTCTATTTTTAGGATAAATGACTGTAATATTTGGTATTTTTATATTGGATTTTAATCCTTCTAGTTTTCTGGTTTTTACTTTTTATTTTTCCACTTTGTTTTCTTACTTCATCTCCGCCAAAGACACTTCGTTGTATACAACTAAATATCCATGACTTATTTCTTTCTTTTCCCCTTGTGTTTTCCTCTGACTTACAACCACCTTTTGTTTCTCTCTTTTTTGTCTTTTAATTGTTTGCAATCCCCCCCCCCACCTCTCCGAATATCCGACTCGTAAAACGGGACAAAAATGCGTTAGAGAAATTGTTGAGGCGTTTTTTAAGCTTTTAGCACCCCCCCCCCCAAAAAAAAACAGCAACTAAATAATAAATCCGATATACGAGCTTGCATATTTAACAGTTTTTTTTTGTTTTTTTTTTAATTTAGTTTTTGACTATTCTTCAGTGTTTACTTTTAACAAGAAAAGATATATCTTGCATTGCATAACTTTTTTCTACTGATAAATAGCAATTTGACAGTGCTGACTAGTGAGTCATTTTGAGAATGGAACTTAGTCTTATCTTGTTTAAGGATAATAACTATAAATATTAGTTAATAAAATATCTATAAAAACTTACCCATATTAGAATGAATCAACTGTAAGATTAAAGGTCTCCTTGTTACAATCCCAGAACCTCTAGGCAAAAAGTCTCTAGAAAAAAAAACAATTTGAGTCAGAATTCCGAAAAATTCTAAATTCCGAAAAACTAGGTGAATTTTCATTTGTAAACTAAGCGGTGAAGTAACCAACAGAAAAACCTAGCGGACGCAAAATCGAATTTCAATAAACCCAGTTTTCGTAATTCAATACTGTTTTCGTTACATTTAACTTTGATTTGAAATTATATTAAATTATACTTTTATTTAATTAAAAACTATTAAATAATTATAAGAATAGATAAATAATAAATTAAATAATAATACGATCCTTTCCCATTTGGAAAAGATCTAACATTGCAAAAAAAGTTTTATCTATATTGCTAATTAGGCTAGCTAAAAACTAGGTTTGCTGAGACTGAATTTCAGGCCAACGACAGGGACAGTACACTTATTACAGTACAACGACAGGGACAGTACAATTAGCAATACAGTTGAGATAATTCTTGATTTATTTTTTTCTCTCAATTTTAGACCCATCCCAAATGAGACATGATCTTTCCAGTGAAAAACTATATTTAACAATAAAATTAAGCAGGCCTAATATTTGAGTAAGCATATAATTCTAATTTAATAAAATTAAATAAAAGCCTAATATAATAAACGTAGATTGGTTCATCATTTGTGCTTAAGATCCCCTCTCTGGTTAGGGCAGCGTTCCAAGGGCAGTATTCCTTGTGTATTTAAAATGTGAACTCCTTTGGTTGTAGACTTTTACAAAGATAAGGCTTATCGGTTTGAGCTAGTGCACGCTAGATTCAACCTAAGTGGTTGAAGAACATTTTTTTAGGGGAGAGGATCAAAAATTAAAATTTTATAGTTTTATAATAATAAAATTAATTTTTTTTTAATTTTTCTTTGGTCATAGGGTGGGGTTCTTAGAACACTCCTTTGAAGGAGAGGATTACCCTTCCCCGTGTGCACTATAGAATATGTTATTGGATTACAAATAGCCAGTAACAAGTCTAAAATTTGCATGTAGCCTAATATCAGCATTAGCTGTAAGTATATTCCTCAATCAGAATTAATCCTACAGTTGTAACATGGGGGACTGGGTCCGGTGTAAATATAAGCTAGTACTGCAAGTAATGAAACAACACGGCTTTTTTGTAAAAAAAAAAAAAAAAAAAAAAAAAAAAAAAAAAAAAAAAAAAAAAAAAAAAAAAAAAAAATCAGTAACAAAAATCGATATTTGATTGGCAATGCACTAAAGCCTTAAAGGAGTTATTGGACAATTGAGTAAGGAGGTTGGGGGGTCAAAACAAAAAAGTCAATTTTTAAATTTTTCTGGTGGATCATTCTAACTCAGGCCCTGAACTCTGTGCAGATATGTACACACATTAAAATTATTGTTTTGTTTGAGATGTTTCAATTTTAAATAAAAAACATAAATCAGAAACGAAGTTTTTAAGCTCATATCACACTTCTGTTAAGAGGGAGAATGACGATTCAAAGTAATTTAAAAAAAAAAAGTCATAACTTTAAATTGAAGCATAATCTAAAAATATTTTTACGACTCATATATTGGTCGTAAAACTTTGAGACGGCTAGACATAGTCTATAAGGAGAAAGCCCCTTCTTTATTCTTCTGGTAAACCTAGCCTTTGCATTCATGTTTTACTTGTCTCTTCTCCCCTTTTCGATGAATACACACTCTGAAGAGACTGCATTCACTTGATAGTCAGATTTTCAGCGATTGAACACTGGTAGTAGTATTACAACTACTCGTTCCATAACTATGTTAGTTACATTGAAAATTTTTGAAAACATTGAAAGTACAAATTGCATTAACTGACTTGACTTTCCTTTCATTGGTTTTATTTTTCCAGCGGGCGGGGGGGGGGATAAACATAATCTTAATTAACAATAAACAAGAGCCAAGAGCTCATATGGCACTTGCGACAAGGTCGGAAGAGCCAAAAGCCAAGAGCTTCTTACCACCAAGTTTCATTAAGATATCTCCACTCTAAGCGTTTTCCACGATTTACGGTTTCCCCCTCCAGCTCCCCCCATTATCACCGGATCCGGTCGGGATTTAAAACAAGAGCTCTGAAACAAAAGGTCCTTCTAAATATCATATTTCATTAAGATCCGACATCCCGTTCGTAAGTTAAAAATACTTCATTTTTTCTAATTTTTCCGAAATAACCGTCCTTCCAATCCAGATGGTCGAATCAGGGAAGTGACTATTTCTAATTTAATCTGATCAGGTCCCTGATACGTCTGCCAACTTTTTATCGTTCTAGCTTATCTGAAAGTGCCCAAACTAGCAAAACTGGGACTGATAGACAGACGGAAAGAAAATTTAAATTGCGATCTAGAACTCTAGGACTTGTGCTTATTCTTCTCACCAAGTTTCATCCCGATCTCTCACCCTAACCGTTTTCCAGGATTTCCGGTTCTCCCTCAGAACCCCCCCCCCTAATCTCACAAGATCCGGTTGGGATTTAAAATAAGAGCTCTGAGACACAAGGTCCTTCTTAATAACAAATTTCATTAAGATCTGGTCACCCGTCCATAAGTTAAAAATACCTTGTTCTTTCTAATTTTCATTACCCCCCCCCCACCCCCAACCTCCCCAAAGAGAGCAGATCCGGTCTAGTTATGTCAATAACATATCTAGGACATGTGCTTATTCTTCCCACCAAGTTTCATTCCAATCTCCACACTCTAAGCATTTTCCAAATTTCCGGTTTCCCCCTCCAGCTCCCCCAATGTCACCAGATCCAGTCGGGATTTAAAATGAGAGGTCTGAGTTACGAGGCTTTTTTAAATCTCAAATTTCATTCAGATCCGATCACTCATTTTAAATCACTTAAAATACCCAATCACTTAAAAATACCTCATTTTTTCTAATTTTCCCAAATTAACCGAATTAGCCCCCCCCCCCCAACTCCCCCAAAGAGAGCGAATCCGTTCCAGTTATGTCAATCCGCATCTAGGACTTATGCTTATTTTTCCCACCAAGTTTCATCCCAATCTCTCCACTCTAAGCATTTCCCAATATTTCCAGTTTTCCCCTCCAACCCCCCCAATGTCCCCAGATCCGTTCGATATTTAAAACAAGAGATCTAAGACACGATATCCTTCTAAATTTCAGATGTCATTTTTCCGAATGAACCGTTGCTATGTCACTTGGCAATACCAAGTGCCATAAAAATCTAAAATCCAAGATATGCTTTTTACATCCAGAAGAAAACTGTCGACGTGTTATTAACAAGTTAAGAGGGTTCCAAAAAGGAAAAAATACGACATGATAAAAAATAAACTTGTGTCTCTCTAAATAACCTTTTTAATTTTGTTTTAAAGGTTGACTTATTGGAAAATGTGAATATGTGTAATTGATTAAACACAAAGTGGTTCCCAAAATTCAAGATAAAATTAAATCTTGAGAACAGAACAAATATTACTTAAGATACTCAACTTAAACAAAATATATGACCATGGAAAAAGCAATCAAACAAAAAACGAACAAAAATTACAAATGACCATTAAAGTTAACAACACAAAAAGTTAACCCCAATGTTGTAACGGTGCTACCCCCTCTAGTTCTCCAAGAGGTTACAGTATAATCTTGGTTCTAAATATAGTTTTTATGCCTACTTGATTTGTTAAATTAATTCTATGTATGATGGAAGCTAGGATGATTCTTGCAAAGCTCACCTAGAACCAAAGTCCTCCATGTTAGGCTTGTATAGATTCAGGTATACTCTTTTGCACTTCTGTTTGTGCTTTCTGTTTATTTTCTGGTTAGCATTTCTTAGTTGTTCTCAATTTGTTGTTGTTGTTTGTTTTTGTTTACAAAAGAAAAGCATACAGTTTGTAAAGTCTGTATAAAGCATGTTACAGGAATGGTAATGTAGGACTTTAGGCAATGAATTTAATTATTCCCAAAAATACTGTCAGTGTGGATTTTTTTATTTCCGATCTTCAGTTATATTTCGACAGAACATTTTGTCAAACAATTTTTGTTTTATAATAAATGACACAATAAATAAATATATGGCACAAGAAAGTCTACAAGGCACTAGTTTGCCTGCACCTAGAGGTTGGAATGTCCCTGGTGTCACCCTACTTGAAGAAGGACAAGGAAATACTAGAAAGAGTACAATGAAGAGCAATCAAAAGGGTGAAAGGCCTCAAACAAATGCTACATGAAGAGTGTTTATGTCACTTGAAACTTCCTACTCTCACATACCAGAGGAAATGTGGCGACATAATTATGACCCATAAAATTATTTCCAAAATATTCTCCCTGGTCACCTTGCCCCCTCCAGAACATTCTGTGACAAGAGGGCATTCCAAGAAAATCTTAAAGAAACACTCCTCAATCCAAGAAAGAAACCATTTCTTTAGCCAGCAAGTAACAAACTTGTAATCAACTGTCTGAAGATACAGTGGCTGCTGATTTGACAGGTGCATTCCAGCAAAATCTTGACAAAGAATGGCTACAGCAAGAGTTCTGTAAAACTAGGAAGCTGTTGGGCCCTGAGCCAAAATGTAGCAAGCAGCCATATCAAACAACCTACAGAAGTCATAACAGAGCATTAGAAGAATGGAAAATTCTTAGATTTGCTCCAACTGGCAATTTAAGGTAAATCTAAGACAAAATCTCAACTTTGTGTGGTCTGAGCCTTGACATGGCTTGGCAAATCCACCTCATTGGACAGGAATCCTAATTGCTGTCTGGTTCTAAGCCAGCTTAAGTACTTTGGTGTAGACATGAGAAGATATGTTGGTCCCCGTCATGCACTGGTATCTGGGATCATTGCCTTTCCTGAGGCCAAAATACTTTGAATGATTTAAAGAACATGAAAATTGGAACTTTGAATGTTACAATTTTTAAAAATGACTATCATATCAACATTTTGACTGATGAATTCAGATGGTTTGAACTGGATTTATTAGGAGTTTCACAAACTCATATTAAAGGGGTAGGAAGCATGAAATTAGATGACATAGAATTTGTTTACTCAGACAGAAAGGATGGGGTACATAGGCAGGAAGTAGGGTTCATGATGAATAAGGAAACTGCTAAGCCTTGTTTAGGCTGGGAAGGTATTAAGGTAAATGTTTACTTTCATTCCAAGTGCTCTAGAGTGTGTATAACTGCATATAGCAAGATTCTGATAATTGCATATTGCTTCTTTGTCATTATTAGAGAAGCACAACTATTTCTGGTTGACCCTCCTCCTCCATGGGGAAAACTAAAAATGCATAAAGTGGGCTTGTTTACAGCTAACATTACCTATAGAGTAAAGCATATTAGTCCATGAGCCCCACAAGCAGCAGGGCGAGGTCTATATTCCATATTTATTTAATAAACCTGGTTTGAGGTTATTTTGTTTTAGTTTTATCACTCTTTGTTGAATAAATATAGCATACAGACCTCGCCCTGCTGCCTGCAGGGCTCATGGGCTAATACACTTCACTCTATAGGTAATGTTAACAGTAAGCAAGGCCACTTTATGCATATTTAGTCTTGTTGGAGGGGAATTTTAGAAAGCTAAAAAATGGATATGCTTCTCTAATAATGACAAAGAAACAATATGTAATCATCAGAATCTTGCTATATGCAGTAATATGCACTTTAGAGCACTTGTAACAAAAGTAAACATTTGCCAGTATTAACAATAGAATACTAATTGCTCATTTTATGACTAAAAAATTCAGGGTATCAGTTAAAGTAGTATATGCCCCTGTTGAACCAACTGACAGAGATACTAGTGACTCATATGAATTTTACTTACAGTTAAAGGAGCAAATAGATAGGGTACCAGGTAGAAATATGGTGTTTTTACTAGGAGATTTTAATGCCCAGGTTGGTAGAAATAAGGATAGATGGTATCCTAGCCTAGGTAAAGCTGGTGTAGGAAAAGAAAACAGTAATGGCTACTTTTGCAATTTTGTAGGTATAACAACTTAGTTATAACCAATACTGTGTTTGGTCAGAAAATGCCCATAAGCTGACATGGTATTCATGTGATGGTAAGACAGCAAAAGTTATTGATTATATTATTGTAAACTAAAGACTAGCAGGATCTATACAAGATAATAAGGAATAAAGGAGTCCTGTTGTTGATGTTAAAAGTAAACATCACTATCTAGTAGTGTCTAAGGTTAATTTAAAGCTGAGATTTTGGAAGGGTAACTACCTCCCAGAAAGCTTTGATGTTGATAGACTCCAGGATGAAAATTTGAGAGAAATTTAGTAGGAACAGTTAAATACTAAACTTAAGAGTTTCAAATTTGACAATGTTGAAGATGAATGGAATAATTTTAGAAAAACAATTTGTGAAGTGGCTGATGGTGTCTTAGACTGTTAAAACTGCAGCTAGGAATATTAGTTAAAAAGCTTTATGTTCAATACAGAGTAGAAGGGGTTGGTACAAGAATTATCAGAGTGATAGATAGTATGAAAACAAAAGGAATGTAAAGAAAGTGGAGAAAGCATAATATATGAACTAAGGAGATGTGAAGTGGAGGCCATGGATAAAATTGCTGAGGATCTGGAAGATACAGCTAGATGGCATAATAGTAAAAATATTATACTGGCATGTTAATAAATTGAGAGGGAGTCGTCAATCCAGAGTGGTCCCAGTTAAAGATAGGAATGGGGCCACAATTAGTGATAAGGAAAGAGTTAAAGAGAGGTGGGCAGTACATTTTGAGAATGTGCTAGACCTATTGATACTTTGAAAGTACATATTTTCATGCTTTGGCTTCATGCAATCATAACTGACAGTGTTTTCTGATGGTGTTTCAAAAATACATTAAAAAGACAACAAAATAAAAAAAGCTTTTATACAACCATATCTTAATATTTTACTTTATACCACCATGTATGAAAAAGCAGAAAAAAAAATGTTTTCAAGAAGCTGATGAAAGCCTGTTGAAACAGCAAAAAATGAAAATGATTTCAAGCTAATAGACCACTCAATGTCTGTCTTTCCCCACAAGTTTTAAGAAGATGAGAAGGAGTCAACAATTTGGAAATGATAGCTGATAGCTTTGGGTATGAGAAAAATAAGTTATAACATATATTGATGTTCAGAAGTCATTCATGTTATTATAGAACAATACTCCATGCTTAGTTCTTCAAGGCTTGAGTAAATTTCTAATCAAGTCAACATTGACTTTCTTGGCTTCTTATTTAAAACATGGTAACTTTGATCATCCTAATGTTTCTGTTAAATGTCTATTGATTTGCCTTAGCCATATTCCTGAGATTTGTGTTTGTTTCCAAAAATGTTTCTTTTCCTGGAGAGTAATCATCTTAATTAATACAGCTATGTGAGTTATTATTTTCAAAGATGTTTACATTTGTAGCTTGTAGTTTTTTTTATATATATATTTTGTGTAACAAATCAACATCAAGTCAGATAAACCCCTGATATGTCCAGCATAATTTTCTTTTCTTTGGAAAACAATTTCATCTTGCACTCTTTGTATCTGATTCAACTATCAACTCAGCCTAACAGAAAGGCACATCATTTCAAAACATTATGGTACTTACCTTGCCTTCAGGGGCTTCTCAATATCAATTATGACAGAATTTATAATGCCAGAATTACAACATATTTTCTTCTACAGGAAAGGTTAATGGCACCTGATCTGACCTTAGTGCCACCAAACATAAACTTACAACATAGAAAATAAACAAAGCCCAATAGAAATTTATGAGGGTATAGATGTTTTTCTGGAGAAAAGGTTATATCTAAAGAGATTTCCAAGAAAAGTTGATTAATTTAGTATTTCTGGGGCAGTTTTGTTGGTGAATTAGTTGGTTTATAGAAGAGTTTCTGAGGCAACTTCTTTTTCTAGCTAGTTGGAAAAGGAAATTCTTTCTGGGGCTATATTTCTCATCAGCTAGCTGGTTAATGAAAATTTTTCTGGAGAAAAGATACTTGCCAACTAGATGGTTAACAGAAGAGTTTCTGGGGCAATGTTTGTTTCTAAATAGTTGGAACAAAACTGTTGCTAGGGAGAAATTACAGTAAAATTCTAGTCAATTGACTTCTTGCTGTCTAAGAAAGGGTTTAGGTTAGGAAAATGAAACTTTCAGGGATGGGTCTACAGGCTAAAGTATGTCCCGGGAAAGTATTTTACAGTATCCACCTCTACTCCTTCTCCCTATAGAGGGCCCTGAAGTTTGCCTATATGACAGGTCTATACCTATTGAAATTTTGACAAAACAACATTTTACCTTAATTTTTAGTTGCTAGTTGCTTTTTCTCTGCCTTTAGTTCTGAAAATGCAATTCCTGTTATTTGAGTAGAATTTTGAGCCATATCAAAGTTTTTTTTTATCAAAATTTAGGAAATGTATTTGCATAGGCCTATCTTTAAAACCTTATAAAATGGAATAGAGCAAAGTTATGAAGCTGAAAACAATTTTGTTGTACTTCAATTAAGCAGAAGATCTATTTTGCAAGGTTTTACTTTTATAACATGCATATTTTTAAGGGTCATCAAAGGGCAGGGCCCTCTAGAGGGAGCAGTTGAGGTAGTTGCTTCAAAATACCTTCCCTGGACATACTTTAGTCAGTAGAATCATCCCTGAAAGTTTCATTTTCCTAACCTAAACCCTTTCTGAGATAGCAAGAAGTTAACTAACTAGAATTTTGCCAAAATTACTTGTCAACTAGTTTATATAAGGCTATATACTATTTTTTTTTATTTGTCAAAGGCCTACTCAGATCTAGGCTACCTCCTTCCTTCCTTATGCATGTGTGTCTTCTAAAATTGAGACAAATTGCTAATCTAGCCTACTGAAATAGCTTACAGGCCTAGGCTACATATAGCTTTGATTTAGATTTTTGCCAAAGCTAGTTGGTTAATGAAAATTTTCTGGGGAAATGTTATTTGCCAACTAGACAGTTAACAGAATTGTTTCTGGGGCAACCACTTTTTCCAGCTGGTTGGAAAAGGAATTTTCTTTCTGGGGCAAAATTTTTTATCAGCTAGTTGGTTAATAAAAAAATTTCTGGGGAAAAGTTACATGCCAAGTAGATGGTTAACAGAAGAGTTTCTGGGGCATTGTTTGTTTCTAGCTAGTTGGAAACAAACTTTTGCTGGGGAGAAATTTGCTAGTCAACTAGTTGGAAAAGGAATAGCCTAGCTTTCTGGGGCAAATTGTCTTGTCAACTAGTTGACAAATTTAATTATTGCTATAGGGATTGACCAAATTATCCAACTAGATGGTAAAAATATTTGTATTTAGAAAGAAATTGGATATTAGGCTACCTTATTGTATAGGCTTATATGCTATTATTTCCATTTTTCAAAGGGATGAAATAACTACTTAATATTTACCTAAATAATAGCATAGCCTAACTAGGCCTGCCATTCATGAATCAACTACTAGCAAGTTACTTTAGACATGATTTTTATACTTTTAATTAAAATAGGCTGTTTTGAGCCTTTAAAGGGCTCACAATGAAATTTACCCCAGAGGCAATTATTGAATTAGCCTATAACAAAAAAAAAGCATAAAAAAGGCATTAGGTGATACATTCACTTTCATCCTAGCTGAATTATTATAAACTACAAATTTTACTCCCTATTCTGAAATAGAAACTTATATATACCTGCCAACAAAATTCTCAAGCACAGAACTTTTTCCTGCACTTTGACCACCAACCACAGCAATCTGGGGCAAATCCAAGGACATATTTACACCAAGAGCTGCAAAAGCATCTTGTAACCTGTTCACAATTGGAATTAACGTTTCCATTCCTTGATTTCCCGCCATTTTAGTGCCAAATATTTATGATGGACCCAAACTTATTGTCTATTTTATTCAAATTTTCAAAAATCCATAGCCTCCCAATACAAGACTATATTCTATTTCTTATAAAGGATCGACGGTAGAAGTTAATCAATAGTTCATTCGCGCCATCTAGCTTTAATATTTACTATTAAATGTCTGGTCTTATAGGCAAGTAGCGCCATTAGCATTAAAAACATAAATTAACAGCTACAAAAACGGCACTTGAGATTTAAAGCCACATTTATTTCCCTAGGTGACGCTCTTTTTAGTTGAAGGATAAAAAAAATTTCCTCAATCTGATGATAGGTAAATATTGAGCAATCATATGATTGACCAACTAATAAAGCGAACAAACCACAAGATGCTGCTTTTTAGGCTCGTTCTGAATGTAATAATGGATTTTCTCGCAAATTCAGCTTCAAGACATTTTTGAACCCTTGAACATAATAATTTATTTCTATGATTTTTGGCCCAAATAGAGTTAAAACATCGAAATCTAATTTACTATTTTATTGTAAAATCCATTTTGTTTAAGTTATATAATCTGCAAGTATTGATTCGTGACAATTAAGTTGGATGAAAAAATTCAATATAATTTCTCCTTTTTCCATCCGCCATGCTTCTTCTGTCAGCTTAGATATTTTTTGACATATAGGTGAAAAGGCAATTTTTTAGTGGCGTAAGAGAATAGGAAGAAAACATAGCGGAATTGTTTCAATTTTTTTTAAACTTAATCTTGACAAATCAATGCTTGGGAATTACGCAACCTTTTCAAAATGGAATTATAGTGAAATAGCAAGTTTGAAACAAATGTTTTAACTCATTGTTATATCCAAAAATATAGAAGGAAAATATTATTTTCAATGGTCCTGAAAGGGATTAAAATTGTATTTGCGAGAAAAGCGGTTATTATATTCAAAAACACCATAAGAAATGGCATCGCATAGTATGTTCACTTTATTTGTAGGTCAAATGTATCTACTGCTCAATATTTACCGGTTCCTTTATCTTAAAATGTTGCTAACGGAACATCAATGCTTATTACAGATTTTCTGTCAATTTATAAAAGTGATTCAAGTCAACCTACAAATATTTCCATCCCAAACGAGGTAAATAGCACTTTAGACTCTCATCATCAAAAAAGTGCATTGTCTTTAAGCTCAATGAATGCTAATGAAGGAAGCAGTGGATTAAGCTCATCAACCTTAGCCGCTGCAAGTGACATAAATCTAAGTTCAGAAATTGTACCTGACTTGAATGTCAGATGCATGGAATCCGTTCCATGCATCCAAGATGTTGTTGACTGGTACGGGCCTCCACCTATCATTTTCCTAAATAAATTCGACCTCCCTTCTCCCAAAAAGTCCAAACCCCACTTCCCTTTCCCAGCACCTTCTTGCTTTCCCATCTCCACCTTTCCACTCTATCAGAAATCCTCTTAATTCTACTCCTTCTAGCTGCATCTTCACAAAATCCAACCTCCAGCCCATTCGTTTTATCCACCGTGCCTACCCTGTCAACGTGACTTACATCTGAGACTTTTTGCATTTAATAATTGTCTTGTAATAAATCCTAATTGTACTCAGTTCCCGTCAATTGGAAACAAGTTGCACTTTCCTTATCATGCTTCATTCATATCCTTGCCCGTCCCCCACCTCCAAATCCCCAAGGCAAATCCTTTTCTTACCCTTGTTCTCCAAAGCATCACAAAATTAAGTTAAAACCCCACCCAGGAAACTCTCAAACTCATCAAGTCTCCTTGTCACGATTCCCCAATCGGTTTGTTTTTCTTAAACTTTCAGTTACTAATGCAGAAAGTCTTAATTTTGAAAAACTTACAATGCTACAGGTGCTTTCAGAATCAAATATAATAGATATTATAGCTGTTAACTGAAGTACAGTCCCATTACAAAGGGTCCCAGCGCCTGACAAATTATTCAGAGTTTGTTAAACCCCATCCTTTAGACCACTCATTCAGAAAAAAAGGTGGCGGTGCTTTGTTCTTTATGAAGAGTAACCTTTACCCAAAGCTTATTCGTGTCCCTAGTTTATCCAAGTATGATAAAATCATTTAGCTAAGTATTAGACCAAAAGTACTCCCCCGTCCATTTAATATTATTGTAATAGCTGTTTTCCATTAGTCCCCAAATCAAAGTATCGATTCAATACGCAAGTTCGTCCAGTAGTTACAGAAAAGTGCTGATTTTGTTATTTCTAAGTGCCCCAATGCTGGCCCTTCTTTAGTTGGCGATGCCAACGATCTTAAAATAGATTTTGCTCCTCACTTAAATTAAATTAAATTTTTAAAATACTAACGACCTGGGAAAATTCCTCTCTTGATGTTATTTTAACTGATATTCATAATTTTTACAGCCCTCCCTCAGCTTTGCCCCCATTACATGGGAGTTATTCTGTTCCAAGTCTTTTATCCCCCTTCTCAAATTTTACGCATACTTTCTCAAAAATTTATGGCGCTTATCAACCCCTTCAAAGTTCTGATCTTCTTTAATTCGGTATGTGGATGAATACTAAAGATTGGTCTGATATTTAAAAATAAAAAATATTGATGAGAAAATGACTTTGTTCCACAAAAAGCTAATTAATAAATATCAAATTTGTTTACGAGAAAAAATATTTGAAATATGCTCCAGTGATAAACCTTTTATTAATCAAACTATAAAAACACTAATTAGAACAAAATTAAAGCATTTCAAAAATGGTAAACTGGATGAAGCCAATAAACTATGAAAATCAACTAAAAGAGAAATTCTTAAATTGGCACGATACTACAAAAACACGATACTACAAAATACATACTACAAAAACAAGGTCGAAGAACTGTTCACTAATAAAACAAAAAATTGGTATTCCAAGGTTAAAAGGCTGTGTTGCAGGAGGCTTGAGCAGCTTAAATTCAACTTACCCAAGCCTCCTATTGTTATGGCCAATAATCTAAATAAATTCCTCACTTCCATTGTCCAGGTAATTCCAGCATCCTCCGACCAATTACCAACAGGAGCCCTATCTCCTTTTTTTCCCCATTGTTTCTTCGTCTGAGATAGATAGAAGAACTGAAAAACTAAGAAAAACTAGTGTTTGTCCTTTGGATTTCCCGTTTCCTCTTATTAGTGCCTTCAATGATTTCCTTTCTAAGCCCTTGTCTGTCCTGTTTAGCAAGATTACTGAGTCTGGGCAAATTCCAACAATTTGGAAACAAGGTTTCATAGCCCCTTTGAAAAAGAAAAACGAAAAGCCTGGTTTTGAAGGCTTTCGTCATGTTACTCTTACTCTCATTTTTTCGAAACTTTATGAAGCATTCCTTGCAGATTTGCTAAATGAAAACATCCTACCTCTTGCTGACCTGAGGTGATTCGGGAGCTTAAAATCCACTTCTACTTTCCACTATCTCGTTTCTCTTTTTGACCATATCGGGAAAAGCCTAATTCCTGGCTAAACTTAATTTCCATTAACCTTCAGAAGGCATTTGACCATGTTAACCACAATAATTTAATTGAGAAACTTGAAACGAGTTAAATATTGATCCCCTACTGGTAAAATTATTTGCCTCCTTCTTAGCAAATAGATCACAGGTTGTAGAATATCAAAATCATTATTCAAACCCTCTCCCTGTCAACAATGGTATACCCCGAGGTACTCTCCTAGGTCCCCTCCTTTTTTCAGTCATGATTAACAGCCTCGCGAAGAAATTTCCTGACCGATGGAAATTTGTTGATGACTAAACGGTTGTTGAAAATTGCTTCAGAAATTTAATAAGCAGCCCAATGAGTATCCTCAATGAAATTGGAGACGAAGCCTTGGACTTAGATATGACAGTAAGCCTCTTGAAGTCCATGATAATGACAATTTGTTTTCTCAAATCTTCGCCCTGTTTTCTTAATCCTATTTATCCAGAAATTTCTGTATCTTCATTTAAACTACTTGGCCTCACAATTTCTTCAAATTGAAAGTGGGATATCAATGTCGAAGACATCATCCATGGAGCTAACGTGTCTATCGCCCTCCTTAAGCTCCTAAATAAATTTAGCGTCCCTCTTCCCACTCTATAAGTATTTACACGTCTTTTGTCCGACCGTATCTCGAATGTGCTTGTTCAGTTTGGCACCCTGGTATCTTTCATGAAGAATCAGAAAAAAATTAATCAATCCAAAAAAGGACCTTGTGGAAAATTTTCAAAGAAGGCTAGGGCCATACTCTCTGCTCCCAAAAATAGCTAGGTTGGAAGCCCTTAAACGAAGGAAGGTTTCGTTGTGCCTCCGTTTTGCAAAAACTGCAATAATAGGTAAACCTCAAGATTTTTTCCCAAACATTACTCCCCATCCGATTATGGCTGCCTCGAGCTGTTTCTTAACCCATCCCTATTTTTTTCCTCATTCGATGCGCTACTTCCAGATATGAAAAAACTTTTGTCCCCTTCACAGAAAAAATGAATAAAATATCCCACTAGTTTCTCCCTTTTGTTTCTCTCTTTTTTATTGGCTGATTGTACTGCCCAGGTTGTTGCACTTATTTCCTTGTTCCCCCTTTTGTTTTTATACTTTCTCTTTGAATTGTCACATATTTTACACTTCGTTCCTTTTTATTTGTTTATTCAATTTGTTTTGTCCCCCATTTTTTTATCAGTTTTTATCTTTTTAGCTCTTTTATAGACTTAAATTATTGACACTTTTTAGTGTCCCTTTTAATATATATGTGTATATATATATATATATATATATATATATATATATATATATATATATATATATATATATATATATATATATATATATATATATATATATATATATATATATATATATATATATACATATATATATCTTGTTCTTTTTTATATTTATTTGTTTATTTTAACAACCACCCCTCCTCCCCCTTTCCCTTTTTTTATGCCCCTTTTAAGTATTTTTCTGACTTAACTTTGTTTAAGTTTAGTTTGACCCGTTTTTAATTTTTTAATTGATTTATTGCAGTTTAATTACTGACTCATAATTGATTATTCATTATGATTTTTCTTTCTGTATACTGACCTAGTATGCCAGTGTGGCTGATGTAAAATTCCTATAGCTGAGGTCAAGAATACTCTTTAATTTGCAAATAAAATCGTGCTAAAACATTTACGATGACCTGCCGTCTTCTCTTTCTATTTTAATTAAATGGAAAATTTTTCAACTGGAAGTAAGACAACGATACAACTGAGAAAGAAAAGAAATTATTGCATATGTGAGGGAGGCTGCCCCCTCCTCAATATCTCGCCCTTCACAATAAAGCTTTATGTCCTTTTGAAAACCTTCTTATTCCAAATAAAAGACACCTTGTGTTTGAGGAGATTTTCATGAAAATTTTGGGACAAAAAGTCAAACTGTAGCGTAAAGAGCAAGGTATTGAGGAGGGGGCATTCCTCCTTATATGTGGAATAATTTCTGTTCATTTTAATTTTTGTTGTTGCTCCTTACCTTCAGTTGAAAAATCTTGTTTTTATGGCACTTGGTATCTACCAAGTGACATATAGCGACCGCAAATTCTTTCGGTCTGTCGGTCAGTTTGTCCTGATTTTGCTACTTTAGGCACTTCCAGATAAGCTAGGATATGAAATTTAGCAGCCATATCAGGAACCAGACCAGATTAAATTAGAAATTGTCTTTTCACCGATTCGACCATCTGGGGAGAGTGGGGGGACGGTAAAAATCGGTAAAATTAGAAAAAATGAGGTATTTTTGACTTACGAACGGGTGATCGAATCTTAATGAAATTTGATGTTTGGAAGGATATCGTGTCTCAGTGCTCTTACTTTAAATTTCGACCGGATTTGGTGACATTGCAGGGATTTGGGGGGGGGAACCAAAAATCTTGGAACACGCTTAGAGTGGAGGGATCGGGATGAAACTTGGTGGGAAAAATAATCATAAGTCCTAGATACGTGACTGACATAACCAGAACGGATCCACTCTATTTGGGGTAGTTGGGGGGGGGGCTAATTCTGAAAAAATTGAAAAAATGAGATGTTTTTAACATATGAAGGAGTGATCGGATCTAAATGAAATTTTATATTTAGAAGGACCTCGTAACTCAGATCTCTTATTTTAAATCCTGACCAGATTCAGTGTCATTGGGGGGGGGGGGTGGAAATCATGGAAAACGCTTAAAGCGGAGGGATCAGGATGAAACTTTTTGGGAAAATAAGCACAAGTCCAAGATATGTGATGGAAATAACCAGATTGGTCCGCTCTCTTTGGTGGAGTTGGGAGGGGGGAGTAATTCGGAAAAAATAGAAAAAAATGAGGTATTTGTTACTTACGAACGGGTGATCAGATCACAATGAAATTTGATCTTAAGAAGGATCTTGTGCTTTAGAACTCTCATTTTAAATCCCGGCCAGATCTGGTGACATTGGGGGGAGCTGGAGGGGAAACTGGAAATCTAGGAAACTCGAAATCTTGGAAAACGCTTAAAATGGAGAGATTGGGATGAAACTTGATGGGAAGAATAAGCACAAGTTATAGATATGTGATTGACAAAATTGGAACGGATCTGTTCTCTTTAGGGGAGCTGGGGCTTGTTAATTTGGAAAAATTAGAAAAATTGAGGTATTTTAACTTAAGAACGGGTCACCGGATCTGAATGAAATTTGATATTTAGAAGGAACTCGTGTCTCAGAGCTCTTATTTAAAATTCCGACCAGATCAATTTACATTGGAGAGAGTTGGAGGGGGAAACTGGAAATCTTGGAAAACGCTAATAAATGCCGTAGATATGGGATTGATGTAACCGGACTGGATCAGCTCTCTTTGGGGGGATTTAGGGGTTGGGGTTCAGTGCTTTGTCGAGTTTGGTGCTTCTGGACGTGCTAGGACGATGGAAATTCGTAGGCGTGTCAGGGAGCTGTACAAATTGACTTGATAAAGTCGTTTTCCCTGATTTCACCATCTGATGGGCTGAAGGGAGAGGAAAAATTAGAAAAATTGAGGTATTTTTAACTTACGAGTGGACGATCGGATCTTAATGAATTTTGATATTTAGAAGGACCTCGTGACTCAGAGCTCTTATTTTAAATATCGACCGGCATTAAGCTTCTGATTTTCCTTTTAAAGCAATCTATTGATTCTTAGAATTTTGCCAAAGTTCATACAATATGAGCTCTTGGCTCTTCCGATCTTGTCACAAGTGTCATATGAGCTCTTAGCTCTTGATCGTTTTCTAAGAAATAAAGAGAAACCCACCTCCTCCTTCGTCAAACCCCTCCCCCCATAAAAAATTCCTCAATTAAAAGCTTATCCAAGGTTAAATCCCCCCTTCCAAAAATTCCACTCGTACAATTCCATCCTCACTAAAAATTGCCCAGAATAGAAAATTCTCCTTTCCTACTTTAATTCAACTAAACTAAAAACCTATCATTTCTCCTTTCCCTACTTCAATTTTAAAAAGATATATTTTCTTACCTAGTTTCTGATCGTTTTTCAAATCGTGTCAGATATCCATCACCTCCGTAAAATATTTCCAGAAATCCTACCCAAATAGATAGTTTATCCTGTGAAAAATTTCCCATAAAAAATTTTTAATGTGGAAAATTTTTCGATAGAGGATTTCCCCTGTGGAGAATCCCCCACAGATGAAATTCCCTAGACAATTCCAACACTACTGAAAATTCCCCCCAGAACATCTCCACATGTAGTATTGTGTTACCAAAGTGAAAGTAAAAGAAATCGAAGGAATTTGATATACAAATTCTGAGAAATTCCCCTTATGTGAGGTTTCACCTGGAAAGTTCACCCCCGGAAACTTTAATTTCCATGGAAAATTCTCTCCATAGAAAATTTCCCTGCAGTAATGTCCTCCCTCTTGAAAAATGTCCGTATACATTCCAATGCCAAATGCTAAGTGTAACCACGGGCAAATTTTCTAGCTTACAGCTCTTTTCACAGAAGTTGTGTATGTGTGTGGGGGGGGGGGGCAAGCCATCCTCAGAGGCGTTGTTATTGTAATTTTCAACTATGCTGAAGACAATGGCTATTTCAAATTTTTTATCGTTGACTCTGGGAAAAAAAGAGCGTGGGACGGGGGCTAGTTGCCCCTCAATCAATTTGGTCGCTTAAAAAGTGTATTAGAACTTTTTATTTTCATTCAAATGAGGCCTGTTCCTGTCTCCAAGGACCACTGAATCGATGTGATCAACCCTGGAAAAATTAACAACAAATACACATGCATCCGTGACTGTTCTTCTGGCAAAAACACAAATTCCACATTTTTCCAGATGGGAGTTTGAAAACTCAACTGTAGGTTTCTCTTATATCTGATGGCACGAACTTCTTTAAGGTTCCTTGACTTTTGAGGGGTATTTCCCCTTTTTCTAAATATCACAATAATTTTCGTAGCAACTCGTATTTTCGCAGGCTCGTAGCATCAAACTTAACAAAATTTATATATTTGAAATCAACCTATAAAGCCAATTTTTTACCCCCATTGGATGGAAGTTACCAGCTCTCCTTCCTTTTGCATCTCTTCAAACTTTAAGCCTTCTTTCTCGTTTACCATTTATTCTTTTCCGAAGGTTAGTTCAAAAATAGACGAAAGAACTTGTATTCAGAGGTTAAAAAGTTGAATTGCAGAAGATTTGACCAGCTAAATTTCAACCTATCTGAGCCCAATTAAGTTACCACCTTAACAGGTTTCTATTGTTCAAACCCTTCCGGTGTTGTCTTATCAGTTACTTACTCATCCGACAAGCAATTGGGAGGTTCTATTGTTCTATTGTTCAAATCCTTCCGGTGTTGTCTTATCAGTTACTTACTGATCCGACAAGTAATTGGGAGGTTCTATTGTTCTATTGTTCAAATCCTTCCGGTGTTGTCTTATCAGTTACTTACTGATCCGACAAGCAATTGGGAGGTGAAGACAACAATTATAAACCCTCCTGGATATCCCTTTTCACCTTATTTGTACCACCAGTAGTTTTTTTTAACATCCTTGTCTGTCATTTTCTATGAAATTACTATCTTATGGCAATATTCACAAACATTAAAGCAGGGCACCATAATCGCTTTAAATTTTTTTAAAAAAAAGCCTGGTTTTGAAAGTGTTCACCCTTTTTCCGTCACTTCTATGTTCTTGAAATCTGTACGGAGGATTCTCTACTGACTTGACTAAGGAGCAAATCCAACCTTAGTAATTACCTTGATGAATTACCTTGAAATGACCTGAAGTGATTCGGGAACCTCAAATTCACTTCAACTTCCCATTACCTTGTTCATCTTATGAACACTATTGAAAAATTAAAGTAGGTGAATATCTAAAAAATTATTCAAATCTTTTACCTGTCCAGAGTGAACTTCCTTAATGTAATTTCTGAGCCACCCTCCTTTTTTAAGTCACGATTATCGGCCTGGCCAAGGAGGTTCCCGACAGATGAATTTTGCTGACGACCTTGTGGTCGTTGAAACTTGCTATAGAAGTGTAATAAGCGACTCTATGAGGATTTTCAACAAATTGCACAAGAGCTTGATGAGCAGGATGCCTTGAACTCTTCCATGTGCACGATAATGCCAATTTGTTTTTTAAAACTGCCCTAGAATTTTCTTGAACCCATCCCTTCTGGATATCCAGGTACTTCTTGAAATTGCATTGTGTTATGTATTTTTTTTATCAAACTTAAAGTGAGATGTTCATTTAAAAATATTAATCGTGAAGTTATTCCATCTATCTCCACCATTAAGCTTATAAATAAACTTGGCATCTCTCCTTCTCATTCTTTAAGGATTTATGCTTTCATCTCTCGTCGTCACCTTCAAATTTTTTTCCACTTCAGCATTCCAGGTAAGGGTCAGACAAATTTAAATCTATCCAAAACTGATCTCTACAAATAATTTTGAGAAAAGGTAAATTCCCAAGCTCTCTCCTATTAGAAAAGCTACGTTAGAAAAAAGTAAGCCCAGGAGAGGTATTTTGCGCTCCGTTACGCAAAAAATCAATGATAATACTTCACTCGGAGCACATTTTTCCGAAAAAACACTCCCTACCCATATTTTGTCCTCCTCGAGTCGTTTCCCAGCCTCACACAATCTTATCTCCCGACCACTAATTCTCTTATATGTAAAAGCCGTCGTCTCTTGCATTACAAAAAAACATTAAAAATAAACGAAACATACCAATCCGAGTAAAACAACCTAAAAGGTTGTGTGGGGCCATGATGAGGCGAGTACAACTGACTGACTCTAAAAGCCAAAGAAGTTTAGGCACCATGTTTCAAAAGTTAGTCCGTCCAGACGAGACATCCCAGATGTAGTTGGGAGAGATAGATAAAAATGTTCAGATACAAGGTAAAAAACAAGGCTCTTGAACTTCAGCTTTGGTACAAACTTCTTTGAATACACCCCTTACATAGAGAACGACCGCAGTGCCTTCTAGCTCTTAATATGGCACTTAACTTTTAATTGAAAATTTCCCTCTTTTAAATTTAATTTCCATCAAAAATAAGTTCCAGTTAGTGATTTTTTTTTTCTTTTATATTATCGACGGAGTATCTCATGGGGAGGCGGTTAAAGATCTGATCCCCCTTCCCCCACCCCCAAAATTATCGTACAACTCGTAAAAACAGAACAAAACTGCATGTAAACAAATTTTTGATATTAAAAAAAAAATACTCCCCCCCTCCCACATAAATTTTCGATACACCCTTGTATATTAGATGAATATCAGTTCTGCTGCATAAAGAAATTGTAACCATTTTCCTTTTATTTTTTTTTAACAATATAGTTTGAAAGATCTATAATGACTAAAAAAAATACCTAATGATTTTTAACGCTTGAAAACTCACTTTATTGAAACTTCTCTGTAACAAAATTGCTCTGACAGTCCATTTCACTTCTTATACCATACTTTAAAAATTAACTCTATCTGACGAACTAGTGACATGTTTATATTTATGTTGCTAACTATATTTGCAAATTTATGGTTTTCTGGGACACTAATTTTGTAGTAAGACGAAAACAGGTAGTTTATCAGTTCAACGTTATTATACACATTCGGCCAAAATCCACTTTAGTCCTGGGACCTTGTAGATACTCTCGAAAGTGGTAGGCTCAAGCCTTAGGTCACTTTCAAAATCGAAAACTTGAGAGCCACTATGCTCTATTGAAGTCATATTGTAAGTCCCATCACTGGAAATATTAATCAAAGTTGCTCGAACACTTTCAATCCATATGTTGTCTGTTTTCTCATCAAGAATTGGAAATTTTGCAAATCGCCTTGTTCTGAGGAAATCAAACTCAGAGGGAAAGTCTAATTCATCTAAAATCACTTTAATTTCACCTTTATGCATAATATTCCCTCAGTTCAACTCATTTACTAAGACCTTGAGGGATGATCTAAATTCTTCTGGTGTTGACAGAGGTGAATATGGCTGGATTTTTGAAAAAAAATTATTGCTCTGTTGTATATGCGCTGCTATAATCATAAGTTTGGATAAACTAGAACAGATTTGCTTTCCTGTTGAGAACAGGTTTATCATTGCGCTACTGGCGATGAGATCAAGTGCATTTTAGGAGGAAGGCTTATTATCCAGCATTATATACGAAACTTCTCGTAAGCCTCCTGTTCGTCTTTGGAGCTCATCAATTGTAAGTTGGATGTCGGAAATTTCAGATGTGGCTGCGATCACGTCTTCAGAAAAATCAACTTTTAACTCAATTAGGGATATCAGTGAGTCAAGTTCCTGTATGTTTTGCGCTCCTAGTTGACTTGTAGCTTCGAGAACAACTGACTTCAGCCGAGAGACTAACTGGCGAACTTGATGACGTTTAAATCTATTGCTTATATCGATGTGTGCAAAAGATGTAGGGCTATAAGCTTTCATCAAATCAGAAACTTGAACGCCAAGATCTATTTTATCTGCAATCCCACTGTTGCTATCATTTTTGGAAAAAAAAATCTAATTTTTTTCTCTAATTCCTTTGTTCTGTTGAGATTACGAATAACAAGTGATAAATACTCTTTATAAACTGCGTTAATGCTAGTTGGAATTTAATTAGAAATAAGCTTTAATGCTGAAGTGAAAAGTCCAAGGATTCCAGATACAGCTCCTGGGATAGTGGTGGAATTAAGGGTAAATAGGGCTACAGCAATGTTCGCAACGTTAACAATTGTTCTAACAGCCATTTCACCCATTGCCTTTACTACTTTTTTAGAACCTTGAGACAAAATTTTTTTTTCTTCTAAAAACAGCTTGTCTCTGAAGTTCTCAACAATATATCTTAGACTTCCTGCGTTAAATTGACTTATTTTGTCGTTGACTAAACTTAATTCGTTTATGTATTTCTCCAAATCCTCTCTCAGAGAATTCTGCTTTATTTGGTGCACATACATTGATCGATCTGTTAAATTAATTTCTGTATTTACAAGGTTGTCTAAAGTTTCACCAGTCAGCTGATTTGTGTAATGTGCTCTTATATTCGAAAGCTCAATTGTCTGTTGGGCTGCATGAGCTATATTATTTTCAATATAGTCAACTATTATCGGAATATTTCTTTGTCCTTTATATAGTGACTCTTCTTTTTTCCTTAAGCTATATGAGTTAATTTCCTTAAATATAGAAAATAGGTTGTTTTCAGCAATGTTTGTACATTCAACTTTACTTTCGCTTTTATTTTCACTTCCTTCTTTCCCATTTTCCCCCATTTCTCCGATTTCACCATTTTCTTCTTGCCCATCCCATCTTTCAGTTAAATCAGTTAAATCAGTTTTCCGAACTTTGTAGTTCTGAGCCCAAGTAACTTTCTCACCGTTTTTGTAAAGAGTATCTACTCCAGTTTTAAATGTGACACCATCGATCTGTGTCCATACTCTATTATATATTGTCTGTAAAACTTTAATGTTTCCACCTTTACCCCAAGCACCTCCTTTACCACCCGTACCACCTTTACCTCCTTTAACACCTTGAGTTACTAAGGATAAATGTTTGTTAAAGCTTGCATCAACGTCAAGCCTTAGCTTTCCAGGTGCACCTCCGTTACCTCCAGATTTGCCAGGATTACCACGAACACCCTTTTGGCCAGGTGTAGCATCAGTTGATGTATGACTAATTTGTGTAGAAGTATATATTTTTGTATTATAATATCTTTGATGCGGGGCGGCAGCACATATTATATTTTTAATTGATAGAGGTAAAGCACAAAAAATTCTCATTACTCCGGTTATTACTGCTTCCTCCCGAGTTTTGTCTATCACTTTTAATTTATTGCCATATAAAGCATCATAGTAAGATATATTATAAAATATAGTAGAAATAGAACCGTTTTTCCCGTCTGCTCCTTTGGAGCCAGGAACACCTTCTCCTCCGTCACCGCCGTCTCCTCCCTTTCCTTCAATGCTTAACACACCACCAATGACTTTAAAATGAGTTTTTATTGAGATGACTCCTCCAATTAAGCCAGTTGTCCCTGGTTGCCCTAAGCTTGACTTTGGAGGAGCAGCTGGTGCTATTAGATGAAGAGTGGACCCTTTATCATTTATATTAAAATAACCAGTTTCAATTGACAAAATTCTTAGTTTTGTACTGGTGTAGCCATAGACAGTCATGTTAAAGCAAATCAGTTGAAGCTCTTCTATGTTGGAGGGTAAGGATGATAGAATTGATTGTAAGTCACACTCCTGATCAAATATTCTGGCAAGTTTGCCAATTAAAGTATTTCTAGGGGACATCCTATCAAAATCATACCGTATTCCAATTGCATCAATCCCTTCTGTAAAATTTAGACTGTTTTCCGGCCTCTTCAAGCCTTTAGTGAAGGATGATTCTACATATCGAGTTATCATGTGCCTATTTTCTAAAGAAATTTTCAAATTGCATGGGAAGACTGATGGAGATACATCAAACTGATTCGTTTTTACAAGACTGTTGCTGTAATTTACAAATTTTTTTAAAGCTTCGTTGGTATCCCTCGTCGATTTTACTGACTTCATGATACCAATGCCTTCCTGAAAAAGCTTTTCTGCTTCAACACGTTCGGCATACGTAAATGACATTCGCTGCTTAGAACAATTACTGAATGTATACTTTCTTTCACTATCAAAAGTTTCTACGACAGAAAAGACTCTCTTTGAAATCTCCATTGGTAATGTCTTCAATAAAGCTCAAAACCGGAAATTCTACCCAAAAAATTCTTCTCCAAGCATTGATGGTCACTTGCGGGCACGAACGAACAAATCGGGAGGAGGTTATTCAACAAAGAGCGATAGTCATCTAGTTCAGCATTAAAACTAAAGAACACCGTGTTCTCCATTGAATCTTTCAAATGAGTCTCAGTTTTCTTCCATTCCTCTATAATAATCTTTTTTCTACGACTTTCACTTTTACTTTCTTCTAAGAGGACATCTAGTTTCTTTTTTTTCTTTTTCATTAAAACATGAAGAGCATCAACAAGATCTTTGTTTTTCTTACTTCTTTCAATTTCAAAAAGATGTCTATCAAATGTCAGCTTGTGCTCAGTCAATTCACGTTTTATATTAACAGTGAACAAGGCGTTTCTTAAGTCATGGTCCAGGAATTCACCTTCAGTGTTAATCTTTTCAAGTACAAGCTCATAGAGGCTTTTCATTTCTATTGGTGTCAGAGTAATTCCAGCTAGAACTTTAGCGTGACCTCGTTCATTTAAGATGAGTCTAACTATTTTAGTTAATGTCTGTCTGAAACGACCTGAACCCTCACCTTTAATATTTGCATATCGCATTTTCTTGACTTCATTTGGCAGAGACAATAAAGGAAACCCAACGACTTCAGCAGACTTGAAACACTTTCCGCCGTATAATATTTTTCCGCCGTAGTTTCCGCCGTATAATATTTCTTTCTTTCATTGTTTCCGATTCATATTCTACTGCTAAAAGCTCGTCCGTCAACTCTTCATCTGTTTCAATGTCTTGCATCTTATTCACAATTACAATCAACCGTCCACCCTTGAAATCATTGCAAAGGGATCCACTATTGTCTTGAATTTTATTTGCCAAGTTTAGATAGCGATCTAATTGTGTTGCGAGAGCAACACTTTGGTTTTGTCGTGTTTTTTTTTTTTTTTTTTGTTCCTAGCAACCCGATTTCAGCTTATTCCTAGAAAGTGGTAAGGGTCTAACCTCTGCGGTTTTTACGGAAAGTGTGGACCTTAGGCCGGATTGATGAATATGACTTTACATTTTGGAAAGCTTCGTAGAACTCTTGCCTGGGGCCAAAAAGGATGGTTTTTGCTTGTCCTTGAGCCAGAGCCTATAGTGTGTGAAGTGAAGAGGAGTTGTATAGCCTATGTCAGAGAGGAATATCTGAAGTTATGCAGCCAAGCTTTCGTTTCATCAAACCATGTTTCTGCTTTCGAGTGGAAAGCTCCGTTCTAGCAGGCAAGCAGGCAGGCACCAGTTTCAAATTGAAGATGGACTAAAATCTATAAGTGTTAAATATATGCGACAGTTACCCTGCCCCACAGACAATATATCTTCTTTGAGTGATAAATAGAAAAATTTAGAGAAGCAAAAAAGCGGCATTTTCGCACGGGTCCAAAAGTGCTGCCGTGATTTCGGCTGAGTTTATCATTCGGTTTTTCGCACTTGGGATTGCGGTAGAGAAATGGTATTAGATGTGCCTCTTAAACTTTAAAAGTTATCTCATTGCTAAAGAAATTAGAGTTTATCCTTTGCTCCTTTCTAAGTGATGACGTTAGAAAGTTGGCCTACGGCAAAAAAGTCAACTTTTGAACTAAGACAGATAGATTTTTTTTTTCGACGGCAGTCGATAGCATTTGATGAGCTGATTAAAGTATATGTCATTCATTTTTTTGTACAAAAATTCCTTCATGAGATATACCAGTTTGAAAGTTTAAAGGGGTTGACAACTTCAGTAGTAAGGTACACACTGAAACCAAAAATAGGCCGATACCAATTGTGAGACATATAGGGGAGTTGTAAGCAACAGTCGGCTGTTAGCTCATAATCATCCTCGGCAATGAGGGGTTCGCAACTCTTACTAGTTGGTGTACCTATTTTTTATTTCCGCTGTATTTGATGGTAAGACTAATTTGGTTCCAGTGGTAAGACATGTAGGGGACTTGTAAGTAATAATCGGCTGTAAGGCTACAATCATCTTTAGCAATGAGAAGTTTGCAACTTTTGCGAGTTGGTGTACCTAGTATGTATTTTAGTATCCTTACAGATTACCAACTTCAGCGTTTAGTCGCAGCGAGGAAACAAAACCAAAGTGTTGCTCTCGCATCACTTTACTTGGCGAAGCCGAGCAAAGGTTGCCGCAACACCTCACGTTGCCAATGTAACGTAGATCTAATTTTTTTAGTTCTTCATCTGTGCGTATAGATTCAGTTGTTAAACACATTATAACTTTAGAAATTAGCAAGGGAGGAACTGTTGAAACAAAATCAATGGTATCCCCTCGTACCCCCATACCTTCAATGTCAGCAAATACTATTGGAACAACTGGACCGCTTTAAAAAAACTGCTCTTGAGCGCATTAGTTAATGCCAAGATATACTCATTAGTTGGGATTGCTGGCGATATATCAATGCCCAATGCTGTTGTCTTTGTACTTCTACTTCCCTGACGAAACATTTCATCATTACCCGATATTAAGGAAGCAATGGTGGATTTCCATATCCACGGAGTCCCAAAATAGCAACAAGTACCGGTGGTTCAGAGAGCTTTAATAGCTCATCCAGCCTTTTAATTCCATCTTTATGCAGTTTTCCAAGTGTTTTATCATATGTAACATTACCCATACCGATTTGGTGAATTACAATTTCATTCGGGAGGCTGCTTTTCAATGTTAAAATACCACGAGAGTTGTTGGTGTTGAGGAAAGTCCATGTCTCGTTTTTACAGATTGGATCTGAAAGTGGAGTGCTTTTGAAGTTATCCTCTAAGGTTATACGAAACACTCTAGAGTCTTCAACAGAAGGTATTTGAAATCCTTGTTTACTATTTGCTTCGCTGAGGAGTCTTTATACACAAGCAAATACTGACGCCGTCCTCTTGATTTGACATAAAATATAATATTGTATGAAAAAAAAAATTCTTATTACAATTTAGACTAGCTACAACTTCGGTGCACCTAACTGTAAATTATTACGATGATTAAATACGAAAAAAAAAGTTTTTTTTAAACTGAAAGTAAAGAGCGACATTAAAACTTAAAACCAAAAGAAATTATTCCGTGCATGAAAGGGGCAGTCCTTTCCTAAATACCCTGCTCTTTACGATAAAGTGTTATATTGATGTAAAATGTAGAGTTGTGAGAAAGAATCAAACTTTAGCGTAAAGAGTGGGGCATTGAGGAGGAGACAACCCCTTTCATATATGGAATAATTTTTGTTAGTTTTAAGTTTTAATGTCGTTTCTTACTTTCAGTTAAAATAAACCTGTTTTTTTTAATTTCTGAACGTTTTGGAATTAATGCACGTTTGGATTTTGGCTCAACGTACATGAATAATTAAAATTAAAATGGCATATAGATTTTGCATTTTTTTGGCTAAATGGCTTTCTCGAAGTTTTGATCGGTCTATTTTGAGAAAACAAAGGACAGGGGAGGGGGCCTCGTAGCCCTCCAAGTTCTGGTCATTTGTAAAGGCCAATAGAACTTTTGATTTTATTTAAGAACGTTTTTATTTGTAATAAATACACGTAAATTATAAAATAAAGTTAAGTAACGACCTTCTATATTCGTATGTTTATATTACGTATATGAGGGGGTTCGCTCTTGTCAATACCTTACTTTCTACTTTAAAGTTTCATTTTGTTCCTATTCTTTAAAAACGACCACTGAATCACAAAGGCCGTTTGATTAGAATAAATAGTTCTTTTGAAATAGCTAAAACTACTTTAACGTAAAGAGTTAGGTATTGAGGGGGGGGGACGAAATTCCTTATACACATAAAAATTTCTTTTTATTCTAATTTTTAATGTTGCTTATTACTTTCAGCTAATAAAACTTGTTTTTTTTTTCTATTCAATATCTGAAAGTTTTTAAATTAAGGCAGGTTTTGATTTTAGATCACTGTAAATTAAAACAAAATCTGCAGATTAATTTTACTTTTTTTTGGCTAAATAGCTTTTCCAAAATTTTGATTGGACTATTTTGAAAAAAACAGGGTCTGGGGAGGGGGCCTAGTTGCCGTTGCCATCCAATTTGTTGGCTGGTTAAAAACTCCAATATAACTTTTAATTTATATTCAGAACGTTTTTTAGTAGTGATAAATATTCGTACCTTACAAATTAACTTACGCAATAAACTTCTATATTTGTATATTTTTATCGCATATATAAGAGGGCTCGCCCGTCGTCAATACCTCGCTCTTTACACTAAAGTTCGAAATTTGTTCTCATTCTTTAAGAATGACCCTTGAATCAAAAAGACCGTTTAATTAGAACAAATATCTCTTTTGAAATTACAAAAAATGGTTTAGCGTAAAGAGCGAGGTATTGAGGAGGGGACGAAGCCCATAATATACGTAATCATTTCTCTTGGTTTTAAGTTTTAATGATACTCCTTACTTTCAATTGAAAAAAAAACGTTTTTTTATTTAATTTCTCATTGTATTTTTTTTAAATGATACTGGAGAATCCAGCGCCCCCTTCATAGAAATTATCTTCCCCCATGATAAATTCCTCCATGGAAAGATTCTTTCACGTAGCCCCCTCCCAACCACTAGAAAATATCCCCCCGAAAACATCTGTATGCTTCCAAACTATATGCTTCCATCTGTATGCCAAAAACCAAAACTATACATAAGCAATGGCCTAAGTACATAACTTGATGCCCTTCCCCCGGGGACTGTGGGAGATTAAGTCGTCCTCAAAGACACAGTTATTAAATTTTTTGCCTATGCTGAACAAAATGGCTATCTCGAAATTGTGATCAAATGACTTTGGACAAAAATGAATATTGTAGGGGCCTAGTTGCACTCCAATTTTTTTGGTCACTTAAAAGGGCATTAAAACTTTTAATTTCCGTTAGAATAAGGCCTTTCACGACATTCTAGAATCACTGGATGCATACGATCACCCCTGGAAAAAGAAAAAAAACAACATATAAACAAATAAACTCGCATCCACGATTTTCTTCTGGAAAATAATACGAAATTCCACATATTTTAAATATAAGAGCTTGAAACCTCTATGGTAGGTTTTCTGATTCGCTGAATTTGATGGTGGGATTTTCCTTAAGATTCTGTTACTTTTAGGGGGTGTTTTGCCCTTTTTTTTGAAAATAATGCAAATTTTCTCAGCCTTGTAACTTTTGATGAGTAAGACTACACTTGATGAAACTTACATATTTAAAATCAGCATTAAAACCTTGTTCTTTGGATGTATTAAATAAAAAAAAGAGTTTTTTTAAATGAAAGTAAGGAGCGACATTAAAACTTAAAACGAACAGAAATTACTCCGTATATGAAAGGGGCTTTTCCTTCTCAACCCCCCGCTCTTTACGCTAAAGTTTGACTCTTTCTCTCAACTCTACATTTTAAAACAGTAAAAAACTTTAGCGTAAAGAGCGGGGGGTTGAGAAGGAAAAGCCCCTTTCGAATACGGAGTAATTTCTGTTCGTTTTAAGTTTTAATGTCGCTCCTTACTTTCATTTAAAAAACTCTTTTTTTTATTTAATTTCTGAACGTTTTTGAATCAATGCATGTTTTGATTTTGGCTCTCCGCAGAGGAATAATTAAAACGAAATTTGTATATTTATTTTTTTTGGCTAAATGGCTTTCTCATAATTTTGATCGAATGATTTTGCGAAAAAAACAGCGGAGGAGGAAGCCTAGTTGCCCTCCAATTTCCGGTTAATTAAAAAGGCAACTAGAACTTTTAATTTTTACGAATCTTTTATAAGTAAAAGATATACGTAACTTATAAATTAGCTTACGTAAAGAACTTTTGTATTCTCATGTTTTTATTACATACTAGCTGTTGGGGTGGCGGTTCGCAACCCCCCAAGCCCCCCCGCGCGCGTAAGTCGTTACGCGCCATATTAGTTACGCGCCACTGTAGCTGTGTCCCTGTGTCCCACCTGTGAATAGAGATAGATATAACTATATATTTTTAACTACGTAAAACATGCGAATATACAACATTCTTCGCTGTCCCATTGTCTGTGCACATAAATAGCATTTATATTCCCTGTGTCCCGGTCGTCATTTGTGTCCTGGTGTCCCAGTTTGTAATTTCTCTTTGAGTGTCCCGGTCGTCATTTATATTCCCTGTGTCTCAGAGTCCCGGTCTTCATTTGTGTCCCGGTGTCCCGGTCTGTAATTTCTATTCAAACAATCCCTGTGTCTCAGTCGTCAATTATATATCCCGCCTGTGCCCCCGGCGTCCCCGTTGTAGTTGTGTCCCTGTGTCCCGGTCGTCATTTATATTCCCGGTTATATCCACGCTTTTTTTTCTTACTTTCTCTAACAGCAGCAAGTTTTTTGGCATAGACTCTTTGAGCAGCTTCCTTGGGTGTTGCCATTGTAGGTTCTTCAGTCATTTTACAATTAAACATTTTTCCGTGAACAAATGTCTTAAATACCGTTAATGACGTCACCGTCATAGCAAAAATGACGACAACTAACTTCATGACGTCAGTCGACACAGAAACATGACGTCACCTGACAGACAGACAGACAGACAACTTATTTTTATATATATAGATAGATAGATATGATGGGGTTCGCCCCCTCGTCAGTACCTCGCTCTTTACACTAAAGCTTAAATTTTGTCCCAATTCATTAAGAATGACCTCTGAATCACAAAAGCCGCAGAATAAATAGTTGAAATTACTAAAAATACTTTAGTGTAAAGAGCGAGGTATTAGAAGGAGGTGAGCCCCTCATATGGGTAATGATTTCTGTTCGTTTTAAGTTTTAATGCTGCTGCTTACTTCCAGCTGAAAAAAAACTTTTTCATATTTATTTTTTAATTGTTTATTTTTAAGTAATACTAGTAAATCCTGCGCTCCCTTCATGAAAATTGTCTTCCCCCATGACAAATTCCTCGATGGAAAGTTCCCCCAGCATATTCCTCTCTTCTCAACCCCTGCCTCCAACCAAAAACTCCTCCTGAAAACGCTTGTACACTTCCCAATAACCATTACTATATGTAAGCAGTGGTCAGTGTTTGTAACTTGTAGCCCTTCCATGGGGAATGTGGGGGAGTAATTCGTCCCCAAAGACATAGTTATAAGGTTTGTCGACTATGTTGAATAAAATGGCTATCTCAGAATTTTGATCCGTTGACTTCGGGAAAATAATTAGCGTGGGAGGGGGCCTAGGTGCCCTTCAATGTTTTTGGTCACTGAAAAATGGCACTAGAACTTTTTATTTCCGTTAGAATGAGCCCTCTCGCAACATTCTAGGACAACTGGGTCGATACGATCACCCCTGAAAAAAAAACAAAAAAAACACACATCTGTGATCTGCCTTCTGGCAAAAAATATAAAATTCCACATTTTTGTAGATAGGAGCTTGAAACTTCTACAGTAGAGTTCTCTGATACGCTGAATCTGATGGTGTGCTTTTCGTTAAGATTCTATGACTTTTAGTGGGTGTTTCCCCCTATTTTCTAAAATAACACAAATTTTCTCAGGCTCGTAACTTTTTATGGTTAAGACTAAAATTGATGAAACTTATATATTTAAAATCAGCATTAAAATGCAATTCTTTTGATGTAGCTATTGGTACCAAAATTCCATTTTTTAGAGTTTTGGTTACTATTGAGCCGGGTCGCTCCTTACTACAGTTAGTTACCACGAACTGTTTGATCTATTAGTATCACAATTCTGTTTCTTAGAGTTTCAGTTACTACTAACATGGCTCGCTCCTTACTATAGTTTGTTACCACGAGTGTTTGATTTTATGACAAAGAAGAAAGAATATTAAAAAATATATAAACAATACAATTGAATGGCCTAGAAAACGAGGGCAATATCAGCCAGGAGACAGAAAAAACAACAATTGCAAAAGCAAATATTTCACCGAGGACCCTTTGACGCAATACTTCACTAACCCTTTGACGCAAACCCAAAAAGAGCAGAAAAAACCCTGCATCAAACCAACAAAAAAACAAAAAAAAACAGGATAAATTAAAGATAGTTTACCAATTAGAATGGCCGAAAATTCACTGCTTAGCCATTGATATTGATTGCTTACTGACCTGATTTTTATTAAAAATCCAGTCAGATTATCTTAATTTAAACTGTTAAAATGGTGTCCGAATCTCTTGTTATCAATCTATTGTAAATTGGGCTTATGGGAATACGTAAAACGAATGGATATTATCAAGTATATAAGGGGACTTGCCCTCTCTTCAATACAACGTTCTAAGCCTTTTAGCACTTTCAAAAGAGCTATTTGTTCTAAATATACGGCTTTTGTGATTCAGGAGTTATACTTAAGGAAATTATACAAAGGATAATAATACAAAGGAATATAATACATTATATTAAGGAAATAATACAGGAGTTATACAAAAAGAGCAGATCATTGACGAACTTTCGAGCAACTATGACATCGTTTGTCTTCAAGAGCATCTTTTATCTTCAGATAATACCAACTTGTTGAAACGGAGTGCAAACCATATTACTTTTGTAAGTGCTGCAAGATCTACGTTCGGTAGACCTTCCGGAGGCCTAGCCTGTATACTGAGACGTAGCTCCTTTTCATCCACGATGCCTGTGCTGTTCCAGAGTGACGAAAACCTCTTGGCCGTGCGAATTGCCGATTTAATACTTATTAACGTGTACTTTTCTTGTGATCGTAAGTTGGTTCAATCACTGAATAAGTTTGCCAAGACCTGTAGTGTTTTGAAAAAAGTGACAGAATCCGCATCATCTCTCGGTTATCAATTTGTTGTCGCCGGGAATTTTAATGTTGATTTACTGAATTCAAATATTCGGTCTGATATGGTTTTTGATTCTTTATCTGAGTTTAAGCTAGTGGATAAGAATCGTCTGTTTTCTTACATCCATCATTCTAGGAGCCTTACTAATATTGATCATGTTCTTTGCTCTCCCAATTTATCTGTTTCGACTGTTTCTGTACATGAAATAGAAAGCGATATAGATCACCTACCAATTTCTTTCATGCTTGGTATTTCTCTGTCGCAAGATAGTTCTAATAGACGTGGGAATCGTAGATGGTTTACCAGACGAAATTGGAATAAGGCTAACTGGGCTCTTTATATTTCTACCCTTACAGCTTTTTTGTCTAGGATATAAGTTCCTTTTCAGCTACTTCAGGTTGGATCTAAATTTGTAAATGATAAGAATTTTCTGAATAAATATTATTTTGATATTATATCATGCATGAAGGAAGCTGAGAGTGTGGCTGTTCCCGAAGAACGTGTTAAATTTAATACGCAGAAGCCTGAATGGTCTTGGGATCCGGGTCTGAAATCAGTAAAAAATAAAGCCAAATTTTGGCTACGTATTTGGGTTTCTTGCGAACGACCACGTAGCGGTGTAGTATTTCAGCTTAAACAGAAAACTAAATTAGAGTATAAAAAGTATTTACGGTCTGCAAAATCTAAAATTTGCAAATTCCCGTCAAGTAATTTCGATTGGAAAAATTTGGTAAATTCAAATAAAATCGATGACTCTTCGTCTACAAGTAGCCCAATTAGCTCTGCTGCTTGGTGCAAATATTACGACCAGATTTTCATCACTATAAACCATTTTGTTCATGCTACTTTTATGAGGTTTCTTATTTCTGCGCTTCCCATATCACTCCGCCAGAACCAGATCCTCCCAGTTAATTTAGTTTCGGTGGCACAAGCTATAAAGAAGCTTAAGTTTGTGCTTAAGCTTAAGTTAAGCTATAAGAAGCTCTATTGATTGTGATGGTATAAGTGTCAAACACCTAAATGTTGATTGTCCAGCTCTAGTCCAACATTTACAACTTCTGTTTCAAATGTGCTTATGCACTTCGGTTGTACCTGAAAGGTTTTTTTGTGTGGAATAGTTACTTCAATCCTGAAAAGAGGAAAGATTCCGACTGAGTGTGCATCTTACAGGCCTATAACGGTTTCCTGCAATATAAGCCAAATGTTTGAGTATCTTCTCCTGCCATCAGTTAATTCTTCGGCATATTTTGGTGAAAATCACATTGGGTTTTCAGCTGGGGTAGGTTGCCAGCAGGCTCATCGAGTTTTGGCTAATGTTCTTACTGAGGCTACTAAAAAGGGATTCGAGTTACATTTATGTGCTTTGGATCTCTCCAAAGCCTTTGACACTGTTACGCATTCCCAAAGTATCTTTTCCCTTTTTAGTCACGGTATCAACATATCGGTAATTTTTCTTCTTAGGTATTGGTATTCAAATTCCTTTTTGCGGATAAAAACGGATATGAGGGTTTCAGATAGTAAAATTCCAATACGACATGGGGTCCGGCAAGGTGCTGTCCTCTCCCCCTCTATTTTCAAACTTTGTATATCATCTGTCCTTTCCTCTATCCCACCTACGTGCATCCTCAATTCTGTAAATATTTCTTATCTTGCCTATGCGGATGATATTCTTTTAATCAGTAGGACTAAAAAAGGGCTCTCTTTGTCTGTTTCAAGAGTAGCATCTAAGCTTCATGTGATTGGACTTTCTCTTAATCTTTCAAAGTGTGAATATCTTTCATTTAATAGCAATATCACTACTCCTCTAATCTGTGGATCTTTTTCTATCCCGTCGGTTTCTCCATTTCGGTGGCTGGGAATTAACGTTAGTAAAACTCTAAAATCCTTACGGACTCTCACTGTTGCTGATTGCAAGAAGAAAATCCAATTAAGTTACTCTAAAATTGTTGCTAACCGAGGTAGATACAATAGAAAGTCTCTTGCTAAATTTTACTCGGTTTTTACAGATCATTCGGTTTTTTTTCTTTCTGGTATTTACCCTATTTTTCATAAAAAAGATATCAGTTCAATTCGTTCTTATTATTTCCGTTTTTCCCGTTTTCTATTGTATCTGTCTCCATGGTATAGGAATAGGAGCCTCATATCTATTTATAGTTTCCCGGATATTGGATCGAAGCTCAAAGAGCTTGCTGGCAAAATACCCCAGTCTACTTATAAGTATCTGCCCGCCCACGGTGGCCTTACTCGTTTGCTTTAGTTTCTTGTCCTTTCTGTTTTGTGTAGTGTTTGTTTTGTTTCTTCTATTGATACTCCGCTTTGATTTTTTGTAGCGGGTCAAAAATAAATTATTATTATTATTATTATTATATACGTAATAATTTATGCTCCTTTTAAGTTTTAATGTTGCTCCTTGCTTTCAGTTGAAAAAACTTATTTTTTTTTTAATTTAATCTTACAAAGAAATGGTTATTTTTGAAATGTCACCAATAGTGCAACCTCATAGAAACAATAAGACGGATGCATTGGTCAAAAAATTACAGTATTTGTTTCTTGCTAAAAATGACTTTACAGAAATCTATTATAGTAATTTATTTGTTACCCGCTTGTTTTGACAACTTAAGCGGAGTAAAAACATAAAGGAAAGAAAAACAAAATAAAACAAACAATATAATTAATACAGTCTAATCAAAGGGTGGTAAGGACCCAAGCGTTGACAGGCCTCAGCACCTAATCTAGCATAGAGTTTTTCATAAACAAAAATAATATCAGTGGCACAAAACTTTCTAATAATCTTCTGATTTCTATAAGAACACGGCAGATATAGTAAATATTTACAATAACGAAAATACAGAACTCTTATACCTTGCTAATCTTGATTATTAAAAAACGGGCACAAACCGGAAAGAAAGAATATAGAATGATCGCAATATGTAGAATAAAGTCTGGATAAAGCCTTTCGTGAAAATCTGCCTCGGTTCGGGACAATTTTTAATCAAGCCCACTTTTTAAGCCCATTAAGCCCAATTAAGCCCACGAGATCGAAAAGCCGATAAAGATGAACAAATACTAATACCAAGCAACCGAATCGAAGAAACGAGCTTAACTGAAAAATAAATACAATCAAGATCACTACTTTGATGCTTAGCATTAAAAACCAAATATTCACATTTTTCAGTATTAAGTTTGAGGGCGATTTCCTCAAAAGACTTAGAAACAAGCTGGGTCGACTTAATTAGGCTAGAATTAGTGTAGTTGATCAAAAGTAAATCATCTGCACATACAATATACGACAGATTAGATAGGCCTAAAAAAATTATGAATTAGAAAGAAAATTAATTGTAAAAAGTGAATTCAATAACCACATCTACTGATTTTTACATGATCAGGAAACATCAAAATGAATGAATTTTGTCATAAATGTGAAGATCTGTCATTCTTAATACCCCTCCCATGTTTGCACTAAACTTTAATTTGGTTTTCTCTTAAAGCCTCTATGAATTTAACAAAGGCATTCAGTTGAAAAAATTGCAAAGGTTTTCGCATTTTATTTGTGTAAAAACTAAAATCATTGAATTGAACCAGAAGAGATGGCAACAAAACAGCTGAAAACAAACAAATGGAAGGATAGAATATCCTACGATGCCTGGAATATACCTCTATCTTGCCTCAAGTCTATATACAGAATTGTCAGGTGTGAATTATAAATTATTTATTACAAGCTATAAAAAAAGAGGCATATACGGCTGATAACGCTAATAACTTACTGCATTTAACAAATCTAGCAAAAACCCAATCTAGCAAAAGCTTTCCTTTATACCCACATCCATGAACTGCGTATTTCCTTTAAACATTTCTTATTACCTTTTCCTCCCCATCCTCGGACGACCTAATTTTTTGGCTTCAGTTGGATGGCCAAATAGCGCAATCCTTCGGAACCTCTAATCCTTTATTCTTAAAAGGTGGCCTTTCCGCCTTTCCCTTTTCTTTTAGCACAATCTGAGAAAGCTGTCTAAAATCACTTATTCAATAAAGCTTATTTTTTTTTATGTACAGTACATCAATGAGTGCCTAAAACTATCCTTAGACAATACCTCTGAAAACATTTCACGAATTTTTCTAGGTTCTTCAAACCTATATTTGTGAGTTCCACTTTGACCCCCGTCACTACCATGGCTTCAATATTTTAATTTCAGTTTGCAGCTGTTTAAAATCACTTATTCAATAAAGCTTTTTTTTTATGTACAGTACATCAATGAGTGCCTAAACCTATCCTTAGACAATACCTCTGAAAACATTTCATGAATTTTTCTTGATTTTTTGAAGGACCAATATTTGTGAGTCCCACTTTGACCCCCGTCACTACCATGGCTTCAATATTTTAATTTCAGTTTTCAGGCTTAGTTTTCCATTCTGGCAAACTTTTTTTTAAACATTTCATTCCATCTATTTTCTAGATTGTCAAATTTGAACTTTCCAATTCAGCATTCACCTGTCCCAGGAAAGTGTCTCTCAAATTCTCATCCTAGAATCTACCAACCTCCTAGCTTTCCGGAAGTTAGCTACCCTTTGTAAATTTCAGCTTTAGATTAACCTTAGACTGTTAGACACTACTAGACGTTAACATTTACTTCCAAATCAATAACAACACTTTTATATACCATAGCATGTTGTACTGATTCTGCCGGTCTCTGGTTTACACTAACATAGCCAATAAGGTTAGCTGTCTTTCTATCACGTGAAGAGCTTGTTAATTTTTTGGCTATTTTAGTACCATAAATCCTGCTTCCCCCCTTTCCTTTCTGATTATTCCCCTTCCCTAACCGTGAAAATCTAAAGTTTGTTGCGTCATTTGCGCCTTATTGAAAACCATATGTATTTTGAACACTATTTTATTTCTTCAAATCGTTGACGGCAAATAAATAGAAAATCATTGTAATAATCAAGATGACTGGAGAGAACTAATAAAATTAAACTTAATATTTAATATAGGATTATAGTAATTATTGGAAACTCAGCAGTTTTCTATTTAACTGTAATTTCTAGTTTTGTTTTTAAGTGTTTTAAAAGAAAATCCTTGTAATATATTTTGTTTTCAGGAGAGTGCAAATGACAAAACAAGCTTTAGATTTTTCAGTTTGGGAAGGGAGAAAAGAGTAATAGCCAAACTCCAGTTTGTAGCAATTTTTGCTTGTTTTAACTCTGACTTGAATATTCAGTTTAATTTTTATTCTTTCGAGATTTATTCATTCATTTATATTGGTATATGTTATCTCTATGTTTGCTATGATCATTTATTTTAATTTTTGTTTGTTTGGGTTTTATTTTTTCTTTAAAATTAATTTCAGGTCTTTTTGAGTTTGAATTCCCATAAAACCCACCCGATCAAAATTTTAAGAGAGCAATTTTATTTAGTTTTGTTGAAAGCTCCAGTAATTTTGTCTTTAGGGCTGTCAAACTCCCCACAGTCCTTAGGGCAAAGGCTGTAAGTTGGGCAATTCGTTCATTGTTTACATATAGCTTATAATATTGAAAAGATATGCATGTTTGAAATTCACTTTTCAAAAGGACGACGGGTCTTCAGGTGAGCCTTTTAGAGAATACTGAGGGGAATGATGAATTAAATCAAAACACGTTATGCAGATATGGATTGTCGAAAGGGCGTAATTCAAAAATGACTTGAATATACTAATTTGGAACTTTCTGGAAATGATTAGTGGGATGATCAGAAAAGAAATATTGATTTTGGGTTTGTTTAGAAAGGCTAAGGGTAATTAGGTGAAACTTTTGGGATAATTGAGCGGCATGCTAAACTAAATCAAAAGATTCTATGTATTTCCCATTCATTAAAAAGGTTCATCTGCACTATTTCAAGATCAGCTGAAGCTTTAAGTTTAAGCTTTCAGGGCGTAATGAGTAGGATGTTAAAAAGGAGTTGTATGGCAACCAGTTCACCTCCTATTCCGTTTTTGATACCCTTCCCAAAAAGGTATCAGATCAAAATTTTTAAATATCCATCTTGTTCAAAATAGTCAAAAAGTACAAATAAATATGCCTCTAGGAATGACAAACATCCACCTCCTAGCCCAAGGGGCAAGTGGCGTACGTTATACAAGTTGCCCATTGCTTATATATAAGGCTGGCTGTTGGTAAAAGATGTATATTTGACTCTGAATCTCCAAAAAGGTTAAAGGTATTAAGGTAAAACTTTTGAAAATTGTTGAAGGAGATAGGAAACAAAATAAAAATACACAGTGTGCGAGAAGGTTGCCAAAAAGGCACAACAGCAGTATCTAAGGAGTGGCTAAGTGTATTAAGTTGAAACTTTACAAGTGTGATAGAAGGGATGTGGAAAAAGGAAAGGGCGGCAACCAGATCCCCCTCTTACCCTTTTAGATACCCCTTTAACACAAATAGAAATTTCAAAAAGGCATTTTGATCAAAATAGTCATGAGTTCTATTGGGTATGCCTCTGAGGATACCATACTCCAAAGCCCTCGGGAAAAAGATTGTAAGTTATTCGATTTATCCATTTTTTTTAACATAAAGGAGATATCATTGGGAAAGGGGAGGAAGGCTTGATTATGGTTGCTTACGAAAATGCTAAGGGTATAGAAGTGAAATTTCAGGAAATGTTAAGGGGTATGTTGAGCTAAACCAAAAGACACGATCTCCATCCAAGTTACCAAAAAGGTATATCTGCAATATCTTAGGAACGGGTAAGGGTATTAACTTAAAACATTCTAAGCCACTGGTCGTACTGCAAATGTAGCTGCAAATACAACTTTTGGTGACTGCAAACGTGAATAATTCTAATTGCGACAACTTGCGACTGTGATTGTGGCTTCTTGCAATTGGTACTGCATCTACTTGTGTCTTCTTCCACAGAATGTTAAACAAAATCATAAACACACTATGGGCATAATGACTGTCAAAAAGGTGCATCAGCAATATCTTAGGGACAGCTGAGGGCATTAAGTTGAAAATTTCCGGGGATGTCGTATAGTGTTTGAACCTTTAGAGAACGATGGGGGGATGTGTGTGTTAAACTAAAGAAAAAGACACTATTTGTATTCAGGCTATCAAAAGTGTGTATCTTGAACATCTTAGGAGCGGCTAAAGTCAAAATCAAACAGTTCGTGGTAACGAACTGTAGTAGAGAGCAACCCAACTCAATAGTAACCGAAACTATAAAAAATGAACTTTGATACCAATAATTACATCAAAAGAATCATATTTTAATGCTGATTTTAAATATATAAGTTTCATTTTACCTATCAAAAGTTACGAGCTAAAGAAAATTTGCCTTATTTTAGAAAACACCCCTTAAAAGTAATAGAATCTTAACAAAAATCACACCATCCGATTCAGCGTATCATAGAACCCTACTGTATAAGTTTCAAACTCCTATCTACAAAAATGTGGAATTTTGTGTTTTTTGCCAGAAGACAGATCACGGATGCGTGTTTATTTGTTTGTTGTTTTTTTTTCCCCAGGGGTGATCGCATCGACCCAGTGGCCCTAGAATGTCGCAAGAGGGAGAATGTCTCATACTAACGAAAAAATTAAAAGTTCTCGTGTCCTTTTTTAAGTGACTAAAAAAATTGGAGGGCACCTAGGCCCCCTCCCACCCACATTTTTTCCCCAGAGTCACTGGATCAAAAATTTTTGATAGTCATTCTGTTCAACTTAGTCAAAAATCTAATAATTATGTCTTTGGGGTTGAATTAATCCCCCAGAGTCCCCGGGGGAGGGGCTGCAAGTTACAAACTTTGACCATTGTTTCCATATAGTAATAGTTATTATGAAGTGTAAAGACATTTTCAGGGGGACTTTTTCGCGTTGGGGTGGGGGTGGGTCGGGGGGAGGAGGTTACAGGGGAAGATATTTTCATGGAGGAATATATCCTGAGGGAAGAGAATTTCCATCGACGGGACGCAGGATTTTCTAGCATTATTTAAAAAAACAATGAGGAAAAAAAAAAAATCAACTTGAAATAATGAGCAGCATTAAAACTTAAATCGAACATAAAATATTAAATATATAAGGTGGTTCATCTCCTCCAAAATACCTTTCTCTTTACGCTAAAGTATTTTTAGTAATTTCAACTATTTATTCTACGGCCTTTGTGATTCAGGGGTCATTCAGGGGTTTATTACTAACAAAAACTTTTGTAAAAAAAAAAAAAAAATCTAGTTGCATTTTTAAGTAACCAAAATTGGGGGGGGGGCAACTAGGCGTCCTCCTTCACCCCTTTTTTTTTAGCAAAATCGTCCGATCAAAACTATGAGAAAGCCATTTAGCAAAAAAAAATGAATATGTAATTTTTCTTTTATTTATTCATGTGCGGCGAGAAAAATAAAAACAAGCCTTAATTCAAAAACGTTCAGAAATTAAATAAAAAAACAAGTTTTTTTAACTGCAAGTAAGAAGCGGCATTAAAACTGAAAACGAACAGAAATTTTTACGTATATGAAAGGTGTCGTCTTCTTAGTTTTTTTTATTGTTTTAAAAAGTAGAGTTGTGACGAAGAGTCAAACTTTAGCGTTAAGAACGGGGCGTAAAGGAGAGGACAACCCCTTTCATATACGAAATAATTTTTATTTGTTTTAAATTGTAATTTCGCTCCTTAATTGCAGTTAGATAAACTTGTTTTTTTTTGTTTTTTTAATCATAATAAAAGCGTAGACCAGAAATATTCCTAGAAATCATAAGGGAGTAGATATCAATTTCACACTTTTGATGCGTTTTCTTATAGTTTCCTTTGTACCCCCCCCCCCCCCTCAATAGCAAAATCCTGTGCGGCTCTGGGGACTATGAATCAATTTCTACCTCCACTCGTCCCTTCCTTAAAACTAATATTGCATTTACCTGATGGCCCAATGAGAGCTGGGACCTTTTTGGCATTAAAATTCACCATTTGAGGCGTCTCCCTCCCTCCCTATCTACAAAACAATCAGAAACTTCATTGTCGAAGTTTAAGTGCCTTTTTAAGTTTTGTAATTTGTCCATTGCTTACAGATAGTAGGAAATATACGGACATTATTCGCGGGAGAGTATTCTGCAGAGGGGAGAGGGGTGTTGTCTGGGGGAATTTTCAATGGGGATGTACTTCACGGGTGTGTTTCCTAGGGGCTATATTCCACGGGGGGTAATTTCCAGGGGCGTATTTTCCGGAGGGGGGGGGATTTTCTTGGAGCGTAAAGGCCTATAACCGTATAATCTAACATAGACTTACAGAGTCAGTACCCATAGTACATGATGTTTTTTTTTAAAGGGCCTTTAGCTTCAAAAAGTACATATGGTGGCACAAATATTGAAATGACCATATTACTTTCAGTGTGTTTTTGAACAATTTTCTTGAACGATAGGGGTAAGGGGTGTATTTTGACTAGTTTTTAGGATATACTCACTTGCTTGAGCAGGTAAATTTACAAATCTTTATTTTTTTTTCTCTACTGCAAAGGTTTTAACTTTAATCTTAACTTCTTCTTCGCACGGGGAGAGGGCCTAGACCCTCCAATCTTCCTAGTCACGTTCATGTTTTAGTGACACAATTTTCCCCAGAATATTTGTCAAATGGTCCCTGAAAACATCCATCCACTAAAGAATGATTTCTCCGAGTACAAACAGGCCCAGCAGTGCAATATAAGTATAGACATACATAGCAGTCCAAAGGATAATATTTCATATATCGCAAGGTTATGAAATAGGCATTTATAAAATCGGTACATGTCTTTATTATCGTTTTACAAAATCGGCAATTTGATTAAATAACTAGGGTATTGATGAAAACCCGGTGAACTTACATATCACTTGAAGCAATGTACTAGGGTTTCGATCGCACCTAGGTAATAGTATAGCAAAGACTAATTATTAGCTATCATTACGTAATAAGCGAAATATCTTCTTTTTTTTTCGTAAAGAATAGCGAAATATCATTTTAATAGAATTAAAATGGAATTTGGTGTAGAAAAAGCTTTCGATAGTTTTATCAGCACTAAGTTTTAAAGACTATAAGATAAGAAAATATCATCTTTGACCTGTTCAAGGATATTGAGGGGGCAGTCAGAATGGAGTAATTTAATTCACTCTTTTCGCTATATACAAGGCTTATTTTAAAATACAGGGGATTTGAGTAAATCATCAATTTAATGATAATCCTGTGACATTTAAGATTCACCATGTCACTCCAACATTTGCAAGTATCGTCGAGCAGTTACATAACTGTAATAAACACAAAAAGCAATATAATGCAGAATCGAACTATAAATTATTTGCAAAAGGTATATTACATGTGCAGAAATGATGTCGAGATAGTTTGACCGATCAATTCTTTGTCATCATTTTTGTGAAATCAATGGTACAGTTATCGCCAAAAATGTCAGTGCAAAATATCAGTGATTTGTTCTCTCATTGAAAGAACTGTCACTGTCTTATCTGACATTCGAAAAACTTCTTTGTTTTTTTTTTTCTGTTACCAAACTAACTGCCATATATCGGCGAGCAAAATTTTTTTTTTTTTTCATTGACAAAAACTGTGATCGCTTACGCATGAAGTCGTTTTGTTGGATGAGGCCATATTGTACCTTCTTTCCCCCAAAACCAAGAAAATTTTTGTTTGTCTGCAAATATTCCAAAATGGTATCGAAGCGGTCCCAGGAAAAATTTATCCCATGAAAAATGTATTGACTGAAAATTAAACTCATGGAAGATGAGAACCACAGAAGATTGCCTTCTGCTCAATAAAAGATATAAGTGTGAGGGGAAGTAATGACCGGTAAATTTGATTTTCCGTGAGTGAAATTTCCCAGTTGAGACTTTTTGGGTGAAGTAATGCCACTGTTCGTTAAAATAATTACATATGAAATGAAAATCTTTCCCAGAAGGCAGGGGGGGGGGGGGCTATAAACGGTCTCAATGACGCACACGGTTGAAGCAAAGCAATGCCAGTTTATCAGCAACATAGGAAAACATAGATGCAAAAAAACAATAACTATATTTTAATATCATTCTAAAAAGTTACGATGCTTTTTTTATGTCACTTTTTTCTGCTCTAGCCAGATATTCCCTCAACAATAAATGGGCCAGAAGATTGCTACCACCCACGGCCAAAATATTGTGTAAAACAGTCCGTTTGTGGGTATAACCTTCTATCTACGCAGCGCTCCGTTGATACTATTTACCATTGTCACAATTTTCTATGAGCACATTTTCGTGATGTCAATTTCACTTTTAACCATAATTTTTTTTTTGTAGGAATACATATTTATTCTACAACAAGACTACAGCCAACAAGCCAACAAGACTACAAATGAAACGAAAGTTTGGTTCGAGCCTGGTTGGGGTTGGAATTTAGCCCCCTTTAAGGCCAAATCATGGTTGCAATAGCACCAGCTGTACCCTAATAAACAGAACTCTATCCCATAATAGCCGAAAATTAAAAATTACACTATGAAAAAAAAAGGCAAGTGAGGAATTTAGAAATGAGCTGATTTAATAAATGGTCACTGTTATTTTGACTGCTATTTTGAGAAAGAACTGAAATATACGAACCTCCGCTTTCCTTTATTAGCTGAATCGATTCATAGAATTAGTATAGCCTATGCCTGACTTTACTATACACCCACGTAAAAACCATAGGCGATAAGGCCACACAAGTATAGAGTGTGAACCAGGAATTAGTCCTCCTTGACACATTAAACAGATACAAAAAATTAAAATTGCGAAACGTTTTGAGTAAAATATTATTCTTTTTTAGTTGTATTTTGGGTACTTTTTGGTTATTGAAAACACATTTAAAGAATTACGCTTAGGTTAAATCTCAGAAAACCGGTTTCATAGCTACAAAACAAGTGACGGATAATAAAATGCATTGGACTTGTATAATTTGGGCTATATATTTGCACATTAGGGGGTAGGGTTAGGTTGGGTTAGGTTTCAATAATTTTGTTTCTAAACTATTATTTTATCATCACATTTTGTTATATTTCAATATGAACCTAAATTCATAAAACAATAAAAACTTTAGCGTAAAAAGCGGAGCGTTGAGAAGGGGACAGCCCCTTTCATTTGGTGAATAACTTATTTTCATTTTAAGTTTTAATGTCGCTCCTTACTTTCAGTTTAAAAAAAAAAACTTGTTTTCTTATATATTTAATATTCAATATAAGACGCTAAGTGTATCTTGGTGGTCAGAATGGGGTATCAGAAATATACCAGGAACGGCTAATATAATGACATTTAGTTGAAAATGTAAGGGAATGTTGAGGGGGGCGTTGATATATATATATCGAAAGCCACTAATTAGAACTATGAAATTAGAATCTTATATTTTAATTCTTATGCCAGAGACATGAAAAACTGGAAAAATATTCACTATGTTAACCAATAAAAAACGTTGGCAATCAAAATCAAACAGAAGTTAATTAAAAAAAAACTTTCAAAAAAAGGTTTTCAAAGAAAAGTAAAGAGCCAAATTAAGCTTAAGACCGGCAGAAACAAATTCCAATGATAATTCAAACTAAAAAATACCTGAAATTATTTTTAAAGAAACAATAAAACCCAAACGAACAGAAATTAAAATAAATGATCATAGCAAACATAAAGATAATATATACGAATATAAATGAATCAATAAATCTCAAAAATGTAAAAATTAAACTGAATATTCAAGTCAGACATAAAACGAAAAAATATTACTACAAACAGGAGTTTGGCTACTGTCCTTTTTCCACTTCCCTAACCGTAAAAATCTAAAGCTGGTTTTGTCATTTGTGCTTTGCTGAAAACAAAATATATTACAAAGATTTTCTTCTAAAACACTTTAACAATGATAGTAGTTTTAGTAGTAGTGTGGACATATTGTATTTTGGTCAATTGTTCTTCCCCTTTAAGTATTCTCTGAGAGTTCCAACTTAATACACAAATCAATTCTTAAGATTTTGACAATCTTAATGCACATAATGTCTTTTATTAGTTTGAATTTGCCATTATTATTCCCTCAAATTTTACCTTCCAAGACTTAGCCTTAATAGTAGAGGAGAGTGGGGTACCTTGAACCAGATTTCAGTTTTGATTTTTTAAAGGCAAACCAAAAGACCTTTCAGCAACTTTTTTACATCAAAACATAGCTTATTTATCAGGCTACCTCTGAGTATTTTTTTCTGTTTCGTGGGTTAATACTAAATAATGCACCATTGATTTTATGAGACTTGATTTTTTGGTTCAAGCTACCCCACCCCCTGGGTACCATGAACCACCCCATGGGGCATGATGAACCAGTATGATTTATCTTTTTATTGATCGATTTCAGTTATATAAAAGTACAAAGTTGTAAAAAATCAGCTATAAAAAGTAAAAAAAAACACAAAAAAACATCTTATTTAAGTGAAAATGATGCAAGGTTTATACCAATAGCAAACTTCCCTGATTGGCGGGATGTTCCACTGACATGAACTGGTTTGGGGAGGTGAAGCAACACATCAGGCTTACATCATCTGTAGGAATAAATTTCTCATTGGCCAAATGTTTCCAAAACTTCACTGCAACATCCAAACTGTCGATGAGCAACAGTGTGCCACCAGTGACTTTTTCTGAAGTGCAACAAGCACATAGTCTCCCACCTCTATCTCAGCATTTTGCAAGCTGCCAATGCCTTCTTCTTTGACATCCATTGTAAGACCATCTTTGCTTTCACAATATTCCGGTTCATCCCCTTTCTCTGAACTGCTATCGGACATGTAAGAGATAACTTTCCATGCTTTTACTAAGGCTGTAAGTGGGTAATCAGCAGGATCACTAGATGTTCTCATTTTATTACTTCCTGCATTCGCTTTTCCCAGCATTTTTGCATTGGCTGTTTCCTTCTTGTTTATTTTGCTCTTTTTCTTTTTTTCTCCCTTTCAATCATGTCTGCCATAAGCTGATTTTTGATAGGAGTATCAGTTAACACAGTTGACTTAACTCTCTTGCGACCCTTTCCTGAGGCATTTTTCCTAGGAGGAGCTTTGGGATGGGGACGAACGTCTTCAGGAGTCAACAAAAGTACATGTTGTCTTTTGGTCAACTGAACATACCACTCATGAAACCTCTGAAGTTTCCTTTTGATGTAATAAGTCGTTCTAAAAATATTGTTGATACGGCAGTATCAGCAATCTGTATGCACATAGTATGCTTTGATTTAGTTCAACTTTCCCCGCAACGTTTCCTCAGATATTTTTTCAATATCCTCAGCCTTAGTAGTACTTGCTACAAAAATAGTAGTTTTAGTGATAGTAGTGGTAATAGTAATAGTAGTTGTGATAGCAGTAGTAATTGAAAGTTCAAGATTAGTATACTCAGTCATTCCTGAGTTATACTTTTTTGACGACCCATATACACATAAAATATTTTGATTTAGTTTGATCCTTCATATTTTGGGAAAGTAGAAGTCAAACATGCATACCCTTTTTTAATAACATATACTATATGTAAACAAAGAACAAATTGCCTAAGTTGTAGCCGTTTCCCTGAGGCCTCGAGGAAGGGGGGTTGACATCCCCAAACGCATAACTACTGATCCTTTCGACAATGCTAAAAAAAATTTGATGACTCGAAACTTTTGTGTGTGCTTGTTTTGGGAAATAATGGGCGTGGGGAGCTAGGGGTGGGGTGGCTGCTCTCAAATCATTTTGACTCTTAATGAGAGCTTTATAACTTCTAGTTTCAAATCAAATGAGATCTATCTGAATTTTATACGACAGCCCATTCCATAAAAGCCTCATATGCCCCCAGGGCATAGCTTAAAGTCCTTGCCCTAGGGCTCTGGGGTTGTTTCAACTCGGGAGGCATTGTTATATGTTCTTTGGACTGTTTTAAACAAAATGGCGCTTGCACAGTTTCACTCCGATGCTTCCGGTTAGGATAGTTCGAGGAGGGGGGACAAGCTGACCTCCATCACTTTTGACCCTTAAGAGGGAACTGAAATTTCAATTTTGAACCAAATGAGCCACCACTAAAGCTTAAGAAACCATCCTTTCCATAAGAACCTTAAATGCCCAAAAGACATAACTTACAACCACAGCCCTGAGGCTCCGGTGATTTTTATTAACCCCAAAAGCCATGTCTTATGATCTTTGGACTATTTTGAATAAAAGGACTGTCACACAATTTCTATTGGATACGTCTCGGAAAAACACGACATGTGTTTGGAGGGGAAATGGGGTAGCGGCACTCTGATCACTTTGACTCTTAAAAATAACACTTGAACTTCTGATTACCAGTCCAATGAGTCCCCTCCAAAGGAGATACGACCGTCCTTTCTAAAAAAAAACCTTAAATGCCCCAGGGCATATATATATATATATATATATATATATATATATATATATATATATATATATATATATATATATATATATATATATATATATATATATATATATATGTCCAAAATAGTCCATTCTTCCAAAATAGTTCAACCATCCCCTTCCAAGCCCATCATTTCCCCTAAAACTTCCAATCAAAATTTTTAGAAAGCCATTTTCTATAAAGGTCGCATAAAGGTGGCTCATTGGTTTAGAAATCAGAAGTTCTTGTGCCCTTTTTAAGAGTCAAAAGTGATGGTAGGGTCACTAGCCCCCTCCCCCACATCCCTTTTCCCAAAGTGATCCTATAGAAATTTTGAGATAGACATTCTTCTCAAAATAGTAAAGATTATGCAACAAGGTCTTTGGATCTGACACAAGCCCCTCAGGCCTGAGGACAAGGGTTGTAGGTTATGCCCAAGGGACATTTTAGTTCTTATGGAAGGGTTGGTCGTATAAACTCTAGACGAGACTCATTTGATTGAAAATTGAAAATTCTTGTTCTATTTTAGGAGTTAAGAATGATAGAAAGGCAAATAGCCTCCCAGCCGACAGTATCTTTTCCCTAAACGCATCAGAATGAAATTATGAGATAGCTGTTTTGTCCAAAAATCATATAACAATTCTTCCAGGGTTAACACAGCTCCCCCAGAGCCCAGGGGCAAGGGTTATAAAGTATACCCCGGCGGCATATAAGGTTTTTATGGAATGGTTGGACGTATAAACTTCAGAGGGGGTTCATTTTTGTCAGAAATCAAAAGTTCTCGTCCCCTTTTAATAGTCAAAAGTGATCGGGGGCAACGAGCCCATCCCCAAGCTAATCATTCCCAAAATAGATCCAATCAAAAATGTTATTTTGCTATTTTGTTCAAAATAGTTAAAAGGTTCAGTGCTAAGGTCTTTGGGGATTTAACCCCCCTCACTGAAGCCCTCATTGCAAGGGCCTTAGGTTAGAGAGTTCATCCATTGTTTACATATATTATATCATAGTCAGTACAATAGCACTGCTTAAGTAAAAAACGATGTTGGCACAATTTATTTTATTTTTTTTAGGCCAGGGTTTTATTTTAGACCAATTTATTTTAGACATCCCTAACATTTTCTTCAGTCCAGCCCTTCTTAATTTCTATGTCCTCCTTGCAATTGCATTATGTAATTTTTTTATAAAGTTTAAAGTGAGGTGTTCTTCTTAAAATTATTATCCAAGAAGCTATTGCATCTATCTCCACCCTTAAGCTTATAAATAAACTTGACATCTCTCCTTCTCATTCTTTAAGGATTTATGCTTCTTTTTTCGTCGTCATCTTCAATATTTTATTTCTGTTTGGCATTCAAGGTAAGAGTCAAATAAAATTAAATCTCTCCCAAAAAGATCCATACGAATAATTTTCAAAGAAGATGAATTTCTAAAATCTCTCCTACTAAAAAAGCTACTTTAGAAAAACTTGAGTCCAGGAGAGGTATTTGTGGCTCTGTTACAAAAAAAACCAGCAAAAAACAAAACAAGATAAAACTTTAAGCGGAACACAACTTTCCGAAAAGACCCTCCCTACCCATATTCTGTCTTCATCAGGCCGTTTCCCAGTCTCTTCCGATCTTGTCTCTTTACCTCTAATTTCCATATATGTTATAGCCGTCGTCTCTAGCATTAAAAAAGAAAATATAATAAAAAACATACCAATCCGAGTAAAACAACACGCAAGGTTGCGAGAGACCATGGTGAGGCAAGTACAACTGACTAACTCTAAAACTAAAGGAAGTTGAGGCACCATGTTTCAAAGGTTAGTCTGCCCAGACGAGATATCCCAGATGTTTTAGGGGGAGATGGTAAAAAAGGTTCAGATACAAGATAGAAAGCACTCTTGAACTCTAGATTTGGTAAAAACTTCTTTGCCCTATCCACAACCAACACGTCACCCCCTTTGCCAAAGCAATTAATCCCAGAAAAAAATGGTTAACCCATAAATCTGTAAAGAGGCTGTAGAAAAACAAAACAAAAACAGCTGAACTCGTTATCAAACTAATCAAGTTTCAAAAGTAAGCAACGCCCTTGGCTTCATAAAACGAACATTCATAACCCGAAAGCCATGTTGGATAATTTATAAAGTCATGGTTTGCTCTCACCTAGAATTGGACATGACTTTAGCCTCTTCCAGCCATAAAATTGATGAGAAGGTACTGGAGGGTATTCAAAGAACAGCAGCAAAGCTTATTCCTACATAACAAAACAAAAAACAAGACGAAGTCTCACTTCACTCAAACTCCCTACTTGAGTATACTCTGGAAAAAGAGTAGACGTATTAACAACTTTTAATCTTCTGGAAAGTAACCTATTAAGTCAAGTCTTATTCACGTCTTTTTCAACTACCCCAAGAGGACAACCCAGGAAACTGTAGGTCCACCGTTACGACTGGCGTGAGTACCAATGCTTCTCCTCAGTCCACCTTAGAAGTCTTCAAGAAAGAAGTTGATCAAGACTGGGTCAATTCTAAATTGAGGCTAAACGGGAAGCCAAGGTCATAACCACTAAACACCATCAGTTAGATTTTTGTGCAGGGTATTCAACACCATCTTATCTCACTGGATAGGCAGTTCCAGGTAATATAAGGTACTTGTAATAACAATTTTAAAATTTAATATGTTATGTTATCTCTTAACTTATCATTTCGGCTAATTTTTAATAACAAGGTTATAAATTTCTATTTTTGATCTGAAGAAGCTGCATTGTGGATTATTTCTTTGTGAAATAGAATAGAACCAATTTTAAACATAAAAATACAAGAAGGGATTTAATTTCACTGCTAGAGCAAGAATATTTAAAGGAAGATCAAGAATGTGTTTAGAAAAATAAATTATTCGTGGTAAATTTTTTCTAAGTTTTAGTTTGATTCGTTCATTTTAGTTCGATATGTATTCTTCGATATGTATTTTTTTTTATATAGTATGTTATCTTTTAACAGTTTAAAAATAGCAAGTTCTCTCATTTGTTGACAATAATCCGTCACATATTGGTGCAAACTGAAAAACAAGACCACATATGTTGGGGATCCAGGGGGATTTATGGTTAGTATCGCTGCGATCTATGAGGCTAGTGACTATGGTGAGATATTGGGTTAGGATACTGGGTATGCAGAGATTTATGTATGCTGCATAAGCAGCATACCTAGATACGTTGAGACAGAAATGTAAAGTAGGGTGGCCGGCGGAGATTAAGGATATCTTAGATAAATGTGGATTAAGGGAATGGTGGAATGAAGGAAAGGGGGTTATTGGTATGGAGGGAATACTAATAAGGGAGGTACAAGAGAGGCTGAAGAACCAAGAAATCCAGATATAGTGGGCAAGTCTGGATCGTTCAGGGTCATTAAAATTTTATAGACAGATAAAGGGTAGTTAGGAGGAGGAGGTATTTTGGAAGGTTGGGTTGAGTAGAGAGGATTTGAAGGCATATTTGGATTGGAGGGGAAATGGATTTTTGATTGGAGAGAAAAGAAAGTATCAAGGGAGAAAAGGGGAGAAAGTAGAATCTATTGCTTGTCCTATGTGTGGATCTCAGGATGAAAGTTTGATACATTTTGTCTGTGAATGTGTCAAATTGAATGAATGGAGGTGAGAGATGTATGGTAAAGAAAAATGGAATGAGGTATAGATGGTAGATAGAATGAAAGAAACAAATTTTCTGAGTATTAGAAGGATAGCAAGGTTTGTCAGGATTGCAGCTGGACATCGTGAGCGTTTTCTTTAAATAGTATTAATGCATTTTAGTTTAATTTATTGTTTTTTTCTATGTAAAATTCCTATGGCCCACGGGATTTTTCTGGAATAAACTATTATTATTATTATTATTATTATTATTATTATTATTATTATTATTATTATAACGGTATTTCTAATAGCAAAATATTTCACTTAGCCTTAAAGATAAGAAATTCCTTATAGTTTTTAAAAATGTGTTAAATAGTCAAAACACCATAATTTGCTCCAAACCCTCCACCAATAAATGTTATGCGCCATAGCGTAGTGAGTAGTTTTATCAAACAGTTCGTGGTAACGAACTGTAGTAAGGAGCGACCCGGCTCAATAGTAACCAAAACTCTAAAAAATTGAATTTTGATATCAATAGCTACATCAAAAGAATTGCATTTTAATGCTGATTTTAAATATATAAGTTTCATCAAGTTTAGTCTTACCCATCAAAAGTTACGAGCCTGAGAAAATTTGCCTTATTTAAAAAATAGGGGGAAGCACCCCCCCAAAATCATAAAATCTTAACAAAAACCCACCATCAGATTCAGCGTATCATAAAACCCTACTGTAGAAGTTTCAAGCTTTTAAATACGCAAATATAGAAGTTCGTTACGTAAGTTATTTCGTAAGGTACGTATGCTTATTACTAACAAAAACGTTTGTAAAAAAATAAAAAAAATCTAGTTGCATTTTTAAGTAGCCAAAATTTTGGGGGCAACTAGGCCTTTTCCCCCACCCTTTTTCTTAGTAAAATCATCCGATGAAAACTATGAGAAAGCCTTTCAGCAAAAAAAAAAATTAATATGCAGATCTACAAAAATGTGGAATTTTGTATTTTTTGCCAGAAGACAAATCATGGGTGCGTGTTTATTGGTTTGTTTGTTTGTTTTTATTTTTTTTTTCCAGGGGTCATTGTATCGACCAAGTGGTTGTAGAATGTCGCAAGAGGGCTCATTCTAACGGAAATGAAAAGTTCTAGTTGCCTTTTTAAGTATCCGAAAAATTGGAGGGCAACTAGGCCTCCTTCTCCACCCCTTATTTCTCAAAATCGTCTGATCAAAACTAAGAGAAAGCCATTTAGCCAAAAAAAGAATTAATATACAAATTTCATTTTAATAATTTATGTGCGGAGAGCCAAAACCAAACATGCATTAATTCAAATACGTTCAGAAATTAAATAAAAAAAAAGTAATTTTTTTAGCTGAAAGTAAGGAGCGACATTAAAACTTAAAACGAACGGAAATTACTCCGTATATAAAATGGGTTGTTCCCTCCGCAATCCCTCGCTCTTTACGCTAAAGTTTGACTCTTTGCCACAATTCTACTTTTTAAAACAATTAAAAGCTTTAGCGTAAAGAGCGAGGGATTGCGGAGGGGACAATCCATTTCATATACGGAGTAATTTCTGTTCGTTTTAAGTTTTAATTTCGCTCCTTACTTTCAGCTAAAAAAAAAATTACTTTTTTTTAATTTAATACTTTCAAAGAAAGCACTTTCTATCTTCAATTTGAGCTTAAGTTTAACTAATTAAATGTTTTTCAGGCAATCAGAAAATGAAGCTCAGGAAATGGCCTATTTAGTACTTTTACTAGATGTGTGCTTACAGCTGATCATTAAAAAGCAGTTGCGTAAATAGGGAGGATTGCGCAAATATGCAAGGGCAGCCCCTTGCATACAGAACAACACCAGTGTCTTCTAGCTCTTAATATGGCTCTTTACTTTCAATTAAAATTTTACTCTTTTAAATTTAATTTCCATCAAACATAAGTTCCAGTCGATGTTTTTTTCTTTTATATTACCGAGGGTGTATCCGAGGGGTGGGGAGGGAGTGGTTTAATGGCCTGACTCCTTCCCCTCCCCCAAAATTATCGTAAAACTCGTCAAAACAGTGTAAAAATGCATGTAAACAAATTTTTGATACTTCCTTTGAAGTTTTTTTGGAAAAATTACTCTCCCCCCCGCTTATCTAACAACAATTTTTGATACACCTTTGTACATTAGAAAAGGGTGTCATTTCATGCAGTTTGGCTGCATTAAGAAATCGTAACCATTTTCCTTTTATTTTTTGCCAATATGGTTTGGAAGATTTATAATAAATAACAATAATACCTAGCAACTTTTAGACGCTTGAAAACTCACTTTATTAAAACTTCTCTGTAACAAAAGTGCTCTGACAGTCCATTTCACTTCTTATACCATACTTTAAAAATTAACTCTATCTGACGAACTAGTGACATGTTTATATTTATGTTGCTAACTATATTTGTGAATTTATGGTTTTCTGGGACACTAATTTTGTAGTAAGAGGAAAATGGGTAATTTATCAGTTCAACGTTATTATACACAGATTCTGCGGCCAAAATCCACTCAGGTCCTGGGACCTTGTAGACACTCTCAAAAGTGGTAGGCTCAAGCCTTAGGTCACTTCCAAAATCGAAAACTTGAGAGCCACTATGCTCTATTGAAGTCATATAGTAAGTCCCATCACTGGAAATATTAAGCAAAGTTGCTCGAACACTTTCAATCCATATGTTGTCTCTTTTCTCATCAAGAATTGGAAATTTTGCAAATCGCCTTGTTCTGAGGAAATCAAACTCAGAGGGAAAGTCTAATTCATCTAAAATCACTTTAATTTCACCTTTATGAATAATATTCCCCAAGTTCAACTCATTTACTAAGAACTTGAGGGATGATCTAAATTCCTCTGGTGTTGACAGAGGTGAATATGGCTGGATTTTTGAAAAAAAATTATTGCTCTGTTGTATATGCGCTGCTACAATCATAAGATTGGATAAACTGGAACAGAGTTGCTTTCCTGTTGAAAACAGGCTTATGATTGCGCTGCTGGCGATGAGATCAAGTGCATTTTGGGAGGAAGCCTTAATATCCAGAGTTATATACGAAACTTCTCGTAAGCCTCCTGTTCGTCTCTGGAGCTCATCAATTGTAAGTTGGATGTCGGAAATTTCAGATGTGGTTGCGATCATCTTTTCAGAAAACTCAACTTTCAAATCAATAAGGGATATCAGTGCATCAAGTTCCTGTATGTTTTGCGCTCCTAGTTGACTTGTAGCTTCGAGAACGACTGACTTCAGCCGAGAGACTAACTGGCGAACTTGATGACGTTTAAATCTATTGCTTATATCGATGTGTGCAAAAAATGTAGGACTATAAGCTTTCATCAAATCAGAAATTTGAACGCAAAGATCTATTTGATCTGCTATCCTACTATTGCTAACATTTTTGGAAAAATATCTAATTTTTTCCTCTAATTCCTTTGTTTTGTTGAAATTACTAATAACAAGTGATAAATACTCTTTATAAACTGCGTTAATGCTAGTTGGAGTTTCATTAGAAATAAGCTTTAATGCTGAAGTGAAAAGTTCAAGGATTCCAGCTACAGCTCCTGGGATAGTGGTGGGATTTAGGGTAAATAGGGCTACACCAATGTTCGCAACGTTAACAACTGTTCTAACAGCCATTTCACCCATTGCCTTTACTACTTTTTTAGAACCTTGAGACAAAAATTTTTTTCTTCTAAAAACAGCTTATCTCTGAAGTTCTCAACAATATATCTTAGACTTCCTGCGTTAAATTGACTTATTTTGTCGTCGACTAAACTTAATTCGTTTATGTATTTCTCCAAATCCTCTCTCAGAAAATTCTGCTTTATTTGGTGCACATACATTGATCGATCCGTTAAATTCATTTCTGTTTTTACAAGGTTGTCTAAAGTTTCACCAGTCAGCTGATTTGTGTAATGAGCTCTTATATGCGAAACCTCATTTATCTGTTGGGCCGCATGAGCTATATTATTTTCAATATACTCAACTATTATCGGAATATTTCTTTGTCCCTTATATAGTGACTCTTCTTTTTTCCTTAAGCTATATGAGTTAATTTCCTTAAATATAGCAAATAGGTTGTTTTCAGCAATGTTTGTACATTCAACTTTACTTTCTCTTTTATTTTCACTTCCTTCTTTCCCATTTTCACCCATTTCTCCAATTTCACCATTTTCTTCTTGCCCATCCCATCTTTCTTCATATGTTAAATCTGTTTTCAGAACTTCGAGACTATGTTCTACCCCATTAATTTTCTCACCGTTTTCGTAAAGAGTATCTACTCCAGTTTTAAATGTGACACTATTGATCTGTGTCCATACTCTATCATATATTGTCTGTAAAACTTTAATGTTTCCACCTTTACCCCCAGCACCTCCTTTACCACCCGTACCGCCTTTACCTCCTTTACCACCTCGAGTTAATAAGGAAAAATGTTTGTTAAAGCTTGCATCAACGTCAAGCCTTAGCCTTCCAGGTGCACCTCCTTTGCCTCCAGATTTGCCAGGATTGCCACGAACACCCTTTTGGCCAGGTGTAGCATCGATTGATGTATGACTAAATTGTGTTGAAGTAGATTTTTTTGTATTATAAAATCTTTGATGCGGGGCGGCAGCACATATTATATGATTAATATAAAACGGCACAGGTATTGCACAAAAAACTTTCCTTACTACAGTTATTGCTGTTTCCTCCGTAGTTTCGTCTATCACTTTTAATTTATTGCCATCTAAAGCATCATAGTAAGATATATTATAAAATATAGAAGAAATAGAGCCGTTTTTCCCGTCTGCTCCTTTGGAGCCAGGAACACCTTCTCCTCCTTCACCGCCGTCTCCTCCCTTTCCTTCAATGCTTAACACACCACCAATGACTTTAAAATGAGTTTTTATTGAGATGACTCCTCCACTTAAGTCAGTTGTCCCTGGTTGCCCTAAGCTTGACTTCGGAGGAGCAGCTGGTGCTATTAGATGAAGAGTGGACCCTTTATCATTTATATTAAAATAACCAGTTTCAATTGACAAAATTCTTAGTTTTGTACTGGTGTAGCCATAGACAGTCATGATAAAGCAAATCAGTTGAAGCTCTTCTATGTTGGAGGGTAAGGATGATAGAATTGATTGTAAGTCACACTCCTGATCAAATATTCTGGCAAGTTTGCCAATTAAAGTATTTCTAGGGGACATCCTATCAAAATCATACCGTATTCCAATTGCATCAATCCCTTCTGTAAAATTTAGACTGTTTTGTAGCCTCTTCAAGCCTTTAGTGAAGGATGATTCTACAAATCGAGTTATCATGTGCCTATTTTCTAAAGAAATTGTCAAATTGCATGGGAAGACTGATGGAGATACATCAAACTGATTCGTTTTTACAAGACTGTTGCTGTAATTTACAAATTTTTTTAAAGCTTCGTTGGTATCCCTCGTCGATTTTACTGACTTCGTGATACCAATGCCTTCCTGAAAAAGCTTTTCTGCTTCAACACGTTCGGCATACGTAAATGACATTCGCTGCTTAGAACAATTACTGAATGTATACTTTCTTTCACTATCAAAAGTTTCTACGACAGAAAAGACTCTCTTTGAAATCTCCATTGGTAATGTCTTCAATAAAGCTCGAAAACCGGAAATTCTACCCAAAAAATTCTTCTCCAAGCATTGATGGTCACTTGCGGGCACGAACGAACAAATCGGGAGGAGGTTATTCAACAAAGAGCGATAGTCATCTAGTTCAGCATTAAAACTAAAGAACACCGTGTTCTCCATTGAATCTTTCAAGTGAGTCTCAGTTTTCTTCCATTCCTCTATAATAATCTTTTTTTTACGACTTTCATTTTTACTTTCTTCTAAGAGGAGATCTAGTTTCTTTTTATTCTTTTTTATTAAAACATGAAGAGTATCAACAAGATCTTTGTTTTTCTTACTTCTTTCAATTTCAAAAAGATGTGTATCAAATGTCAGCTTGTGCTCAGTCAATTCACGTTTTATATTAACAGTGAACAAGGCGTCTCTTAATTCATTGTCCAGGAATACACCTTCAATGTTAATCTTTTCAAGTACAAGCTTATAAAGGCTTTTCATTTCTACTGGTGTCAGAGTAATTCCAGCTAGAACTTTAGCGTGACCTCGTTCATTTAAGATGAGTCTAACTATTTTAGTTAATGTCTGTCTGAAACGACTTGAACCCTCACCTTTAATATTTGCATATTGTATTTTCTTGACTTCATTTGGCAGAGACAATAAAGGAAACCCAACGACTTCAGCAGACTTGAAACACTCTTGTAGTTTCCGCCGTATAATATTTCTTTCTTTCGTTGTTTCCGATTCATATTCTACTTCTAAAAGCTCGTCCGTCAACTCTTCATCTGTTTCAATACCTTGCATCTTATTCACAATTACAATCAATTGTCCACCCTTGAAATCATTGCAAAGGGATCCACTATTGTCTTGAATTTTATTTGCCAAGTTTAAATAGCGATCTAATTTTTTTAGTTCTTCATCTGCACGTATAGATTCACTTGTTACCCACATTATAACGTTAGAAAATAGCAAGGGAGGAACTGTTGCAACAAAATCAATGGTATCCCCTCGTACCCCCATACCTTCACTGTCAGTAAATACTATTGGAACAACTGGACCGCTTTCAAAAAAACTGCTATTGAGCGCATCAGTTAATGCCAAGATATACTCATTAGTTGGGATTGCTGGCGATATATCAATGCCCATTGTTGTTGTCTTTGTGCTTCTACTTCCCTGAAGAAACATTTTATCATTACCCGATATTAAGGAAGCAATGGTGGACTTTCCAGATCCACGGAGTCCCAAAATAGCAACAAGTACCGGTGGTTTAGAAAACTTTGATAGCTCATCCAGCCTATTAATTCCATCTTTATGTAGTTTTCCAAGTGTTTTATCATGTGTAACATTACTCATGCCGATTTGGTGGATTGCAATTTCATTTGGGAGGTCGCTTCTCAATGTTAAAATACCTTGGGAGTTGTTAGCGTTGAAGAAAGTCCATGTGTCGTTTTTACAGACTGGATCTGAAAGCGGAGTACTTTTGAAGTTATCCTCTAAGGTTACACTAAACACTCTATGATCTAAAGCACACGATGATTTCAACAGAAGGTATTTGAAGTCCTTGTTTACTATTTGCTTCGCTGAGGAGTCTTTATACAGAAGCAAATACTGACGCTTTTTTCTTGATATGACCTAAAATATAATATTGTATAAAAAAAATCCTTATTACAATTTAGACTAGCTACAACTTCAGTACACCTAACTGTAAATTACTACGATGATTAAATACAAAAAAAAACAAGTTTTTTTTAAACTGAAAGTAAAGAGCGACATTAAAACTTAAAGCCAAAAGAAATTATTGCATGTATGAAAGGGGCAGTCCTTTCCTAAATACCCTGCTCTTTACGATAAAGTGTTAAATTGTTGTAAAATGTAGAGTTGTGAGAAAGAATCAAACTTTAGCGTAAAGAGTGGGGCATTGAGGAGGGGACAGCCCCTTTCATATATGGAATAATTTTTGTTAGTTTTAAGTTTTAATGTCGTTTCTTACTTTCAGTTAAAATAAACCTGTTTTTATTTAATTTCTGAACGTTTTTGAATTAATGCACGTTTGGATTTTGGGTCAACATACATGAATAATTAAAATTAAATTGACATATAGATTTTGCTTTTTTTGGCTAAATGGCTTTCTCAAAGTTTTGATCGGTCGGTTTTGAGAAAACAAAGAACAGGGGTGGGGGCCTCATAGCCCTCCAAGTTTTGGTCATTTGTAAAGGCCAATAGAACTTTTGATTTTATTTAAGAACGTTTTTATTAGTAATAAATACACGTTAATTATAAAATAAAGTTAAGTAACGACCTTCTATATTCGTATGTTTATATTACGTATATGAGAGGGTTCGCCCTTGTCAATACCTTACTTTCTACTTTAAAGTTTCATTTTGTTCCTATTCTTTAAAAACGACCCCTGAATCACAAAGGCCGTTTGATTAGAATAAATAGTTCTTTTGAAATAGCTAAAACTACTTTAACGTAAAGAGTTAGGTATTGAGGGGGGGGAGGGGGACGAAATTTCTCATATACGTAAAAATTCTTTTTGTTCTAATTTTTAATGTTGCTTCTTACTTTCAGCTAATAAAACTTGTTTTTCTTCTATTCAATATCTGAAAGTTTTTAAATTAAGGCAGGTTTTGATTTTGGATCACTGTAAATTAAAACAAAATCTACAGATTAATTTAAATTTTTTTGGCTAAATAGTTTTTTCAAAATTTTGATTGGACTATTTTGAGAAAACAGGGGCTGGGGAGGGGGCCTAAATGCCATCCAATTTGTTGGCTGGTTAAAAACTCAAATATAACTTTTAATTTATATTCAGAACGTTTTTTAGTAGTGATAAATATTCGTACCTTACAAATTAACTTACGCAATAAACTTTTATATTTGTATATTTTTATTGCATATATACGAGGGCTCGCCCGTCGTCAATACCTCGCTCTTTACACTAAAGTTCGAAATTTGTTCTCATTCTTTAAGAATGACCCTTGAATCAAAAAGACCGTTTAATTAGAACAAATAGCTCTTTTGAAAATACAAAAAATACTTTAGCGTAAAGAGTGAGGTATTGAAGAGGGGACGAAGCCCCTAATATACGTAATCATTTCTCTTCGTTTTAAGTTTTAATGTTACTCCTTACTTTCAATTGAAACAAAAAAAAACTTTTTTTTTTCTTCAAATTTCTCATTGTATTTTTTTTAAATGATACTGGAGAATCCAGCGCCCCCTTCATAGAAATTATCTTCCCCCATGATAAATTCCTCCATGGAAAGATTCTTTCACGTAGCCCCCTCCCAACCACTAGGAAATATCCCCCCGAAAACGTCTGTATGCTTCCCAAAAACCAAAACTATACATAAGCAATGGCCAAAGTACATAACTTGATGCCCTTCCCCCGGGGACTGTGGGAGATTAAGTCGTCCTCAAAGACACAGCTATTAAGTTTTTTGCCTATGCTGAACAAAATGGCTATCTCGAAATTGTGATCTGATGACTTTGGAAAAAAATGAACATTGTAGGGGCCTAGTTGCACTCCATTTTTTTTGGTCACTTAAAAGGGCATTAAAACTTTTAATTTCCGTTAGAATGAGGCCTCTCACGACATTCTAGAATCACTGGATGTATACGATCACCCCTGGAAAAAGAAAAAAACCCATATAAACAAATAAACTCGCATCCACGATTTTCTTCTGGAAAATAATACGAAATTCCACATTTTTAAATATAAGAGCTTGAAACCTCTATGGTAGGGTTTTCTGATTCGCTGAATTTGATGGTGGGATTTTCCTTAAGATTCTGTTACTTTTAGGGGGTGTTTTGCCCTTTTTTTGAAAATAATACAAATTTTCTCAGCCTTGTAACTTTTGATGAGTAAGACTACACTTGATAAAACTTACATATTTAAAATCAGCATTAAAACTTTGTTCTTTTGATGTATCTATTAGTATCACAATTCTGTTTCTTAGAGTTTCGGTTCGGTTACTACTAACCTGACTCGCTCCTTACTACAGTTTGTTACCACGAGTGTTTGATTTTATGACAAAGAAGAAAGAATATTAAAAAATATATAAACAATACAATTGAATAGCCTAGAAAACGAGTGCAATATCAGCCAGGAGACAGAGAAAACAACAATTGCAAAAGCAAATATTTCAGCAAGGACCCTTTGACGCAATACTTCACTAACCCTTTGACACAAACCCAAAAAGAGCAGAAAAAGCCCTGCATCAAACCAACAAAAAAAAAAAACAGGATAAATTAAAGATAGTTTACCAATTACAATGGCCGAAAATTTACTGCTTAGCCATTGATATTGATTGCTTACTGACCTGATTTTTATTAAAAATCCAGTCAGATTATCTTAATTTAAACTGATTAAAATGGTGTCCGAATCTCTTGTTATCAAGTTATTGTAAATTGGGCTTATGGGAATGCGTAAAACGAACGGAAATTATCAAGTATATAAGGGGGCTTGCCCTCTCTTCAATACAGCGTTCTAAGCCTTTTAGCACTTTCAAAAGAGCTATTTGTTCTAAATAAACGGCTTTTGTGATTCAGGAGTTATACTTAAGGAAATAGAATAAAATTTGAGCATTAGCGTAAAGAGCGAGGCATTGACGAGGGGTGAGTCCCCTCATATACGTAATAATTTATGCTCCTTTTAAGTTTTAATGTTGCTCCTTGCTTTCAGTTGAAAAAACTTGTTTTTTTTTATTTAATCTTACAAAGAAATGGTTATTTTTGAAATGTCACCAATAGTGCAACCTCATAGAAACAATAAGACGGAAGCATTGGTCAAAAAATTACAGTATTTGTTTTTTGCTAAAAATGACTTTACAGAAATCTATTATAGTAATTTATTTGTTATCCGCTTGTTTTGACAATTTAAGCGGAGCAAAAAACATTAAGGAAAGAAAAACAAAATAAAACAAACAATATAATTAATACAGTCTAATCAAAGGGTGGTAAGGACCCAAGCGTTCACAGGCCTCAGCACCTAATCTAGCATAGAGTTTATCATAAACAAAAATAATATCAGCGGCACGAAACTTTCTAATAATCTTCTGATTTCTATACGAACGCGGCAGATATAGTAAATATTTACAATCACGAAAATACAGAACTCTTATACCTTGCTAATCTTGATTATTAAAAAACGGGCGCAAACCGGAAAGAAAGAATATAGAATGATCGCAATATGTAGAATAAAGTCTGGATAAAGCCTTTCGTGAAAATCTGCCTCGGTTCAGGAAAATTTTTAATTAAGCCCACGTTTTAAGCCCATTAAGCCCAATTAAGCCCACGAGATCGAAAAGCCGATAAAGATGAACAAATACTAATACCAAGCAACCGAATCGAAGAAACGAGCTTAACTGAAAAATAAATACAATCAAGATCACTACTTTGATGCTTAGCATTAAAAACCAAATATTCACATTTTTCAGCATTAAGTTTGAGGGCGATTTCCTCAAAAGACTTAGAAACAAGCTGGGTCGACTTAATTAGGCTAGAATTAGTGAAGCTGATCAAAAGTAAATCATCTGCACCTCCCCATCCTCGGACGACCTAATTTTTTGGCTTCAGTTGGATGGCCAAATAGCGCAATCCTTCGGAACCTCTAATCCCTTATTCTTAAAAGGTGGCCTTTCCGCCTTTCCCTTTTCCTTTAGCACAATCTGAGAAAGCTGTTTAAAATCACTTATTCAATAAAGCTTATTTTTTTTTATGTACAGTACATCAATGAGTGCCTAAACCTATCCTTAGACAATACCTCTGAAAACACGAATTTTTCTTGATTTTTCAAAGCACCAATATTTGTGAGTCCCACTTTGACCACCGTTACTACCATGGCTTCAATATTTTCATTTCAGTTTGCAGGCTTTGTTTTCCATTCTGGCAAACTTTTTTTTAATTCCATCCATTTTTTAGATTGTTAAATTTGAACTTTCCAAATCAGCATTCACCTGTCCCTGGAAAGTTTCTCTCAAATTCTCATCCTAGAATCTACCAGCGTCCTAGCTTTCTGAAAGTTAGGTACCCTTTGTGAATTTCAGTTTTATATTAACCTTAGACACTACTAGATGGTAATATTTACTTCCAAATCAATGACAACACTCCTATATACCATTGAATGTTGTTCTGATTCTGCCATTTGCAATAACATACCCAATAAGGTTAACTGTCTTTCTATGAACAGCATGTTAATTTTTCGGCTATTTTTGGACTATAAATCCTGCTTCCCCCTTTCCTTCCTAATTTTTCCCCTTCCCTAACCGTGAAAATTTAAAGTTTATTGTGTCATTTGTACCTCATTGAAAACCATATGTATTTTGAACACTATTTTATTTCTTCAAATCCTTGACGGCAAATAAATAGAAAATCATTGTAATAATCAAGATGACTGGAAAGAACTAATAAAATTAAACATAATATTTAATATAGAATTCTAGTAATTCTTGGGAACTCAGCAGTTCTAGTTTCTATTAAACTGTAATTTCTTGTTTTGTTTTTAAGCGTTTTAAAAGAAAATCTTTGTAATATGTAAAAAGCTAAATAAAAAGACGCTATCTCCATCCAAGGTGTATCTGCAGTATCCTAAAAACGGGTAAGGGTATGAACCATCGTAAAGGTGTATCTGCAGTATCTTAAGAAGGGGTAAGGGTATTAATTTAAAACATTCAAAGCCACTGGTACTACTGCATCTGCAGCTGCAAATGCAACTATTGGTGACTGCGACAGTGACTACTTCTGATTGCGATAACTTGCGACTGTGATTGTGACTGCTTGCAATTGGTACTGAATCTACTTGTGTCTCATTCACGGAATGTTAAGCAAAATCATAAACAAACTATGGGCATAATGTCTGTCAAAAAGGCGCATGAGCAATATCCCAGGGATGGTTGAGGGAATTAAGTCGAAAATTTCAGGGCATGGTGTATAGTGTCTGAACCCTCAGAGAACGATGAGGTGGTGTTAAACTAAATCAAAAAACACTATTTGTATTCGGGCTATCAAAAGGATGTATCTGAAATATCTTAGGAGCGGCTAAGGTCCAATTCGGTCAAAAAATAAGGTAAAAAAATTGCCTTATTTTAGAAAATAGGGAAAAACACCCCAAAAAACCCACAGAATCTTAACAAAAATCACATAATCAGATAAAACATATCGTAAAACCTTATTGTAGAAGTTTGAAGCTCCTATCTACAAAAATGTGGAATTTTGTATTTTTTTGCCAGAAGGCAGATCGTGGATGCGTGTTTATTTGTTTGTTTGTTTTCCCCAGGGGTGACCGTATCAACCCATTGGTCCTAGAATGTCACAAAAGGCCTCATTCTAACGGAAATTAAAAGTTATAATGCCATTTTTAAGTGACAAAAAAATTAGAGCGCACCTAGGCCCCTCCCATGCACATTTTCCCCCAAAGTCACCGGATCAAAATTTAAAGATAGCCATTCTTTTCAACTTAGTCAAAAACCTACTAACTATGTCTTTTGGGATGACATAATCCACCAGAGTCCCCGGGGGAGGGGCTGCATATTACAAGCTTTGATTATTGTTTACATATAGTAATGCTTATTATGAAATGTACAGACGTTTTCAAGGAGACTTTTTTGCGTTGGCGTGGGGGTGGGCTGGGGGAGGAGGTTATATGAGAGGATTCTCCATGGAGGAATTTATCTTGAGGGAAGAGAATTTTGATAAAGGGGGCGCAGAATTTTCTAGTATTGTTTTTAAAAAAATGAGGAAAAAAGCAATTTCAACTGAAAGTCATGAGTAGCATTGAAACTTAAAACGAACATAAATTATTCCGTATATAAGGTGGTTCGTCTCCTCCACAATACTCTGCTCTTGACGCTAAAGTATTTTTAGTAATTTCAATTATTCATTATACAGTCTTTGTGATTCAGGAGTCATTATTAAAGATTTGGGACAAAAAGTAAGCTTTAGTGTAGAGAGTGAGGCATTGACGAGGGGGCAAACTCTCACATATACGTAATAAAATTACACAAATATAGAAGTTCGTTACGTAAGGTAAGTGTGTTCATTACTAACATAAATGTTTGTAAAAAAAAAAATCTAGTTGCATTTTTAAGTAACAAAAAATTGGGTGGCAACTAGGCCTCCAACCTCACCCCTTTTTATTTGAGCGAAATCGTCCGATCAAAACTATGAGAAAGCAATTTAGTAAAAAAAAAAAATTAATATGCAAATTTTGTTTTATTTATTCATGTGCAGTTAGCCAAAATTAAAACATGCCTTAATTCAAAAACGTTCCGAAATTAAATAAAAAAAACAATTTTTTCTGACAGCAAGTAAGGAGCGACATTAAAACTTTTGTCCCCCTCCTCGACGCCTCGCTCTTACGCTAAAGTTTTTTTATTGTTTTAAAAAGTCGAGTTGTGACAAAGAGTCAAACTTTAGCGTAAAGAACAGGGCGTTGAAGAGGGAACAACCCCTTTAGTATGCGAAATAATTTCTGTTCGTTTTAAACTTTAATGTCGCTCCTTACTTGCAGTAATTTTTTTTTTATTATTATTTTTTTAACAAATAATAAAAGTGTAGACCAGAAATATTCCCAAAAATCATATGGAGGCAGATATCAATTTCACACTTTTACTGTATTTTTTTATTTTCCTTTTTACCCCCGTCCCCCCCCCCTTCACTCAATAACAAGATCCTCTGCAGCTCTGGGGATTATGCAACAATTTGTACCTCCCCTCGTCCCTCCCTTAAAACAAATTTTGCATTTACCTGATGGTCCAATGAGAGCTGGGACGTTTTTGGCATTAAGATTCATCCTTTGAGGCGTCTCCCTCTCTCCCTATCTACAAAACAATCAGAAACTTTATTGTAGAATTGGGGTTCATTGGGGATGTACTTTACGGAAGAATTTCCTGGGGGCTATATTCTGCGGGGGGGTATTTTCTAGGGGCGTATTTCTCCGAAGGAAGGGGGGTCTTGGAGGTCTTGGAGCGTAAAGGCCTAGAACCGTTTAATCTAGCATAAACTTACAGAGTCAGTACCCATAGTTCATGGAGTTTTCTTAAAGGACCTTTATCTAAAAAAGAACACATGGCGGCACAAATATTGAAATGACCATATTTACTTTCAATGTGTTTTCGAACAATATTCTTTAACGATATGGGTAAGGGGTGTTTTTTGAATAGTTTAAATTCTATACTCACTTGCTTGAGAAGGTAAGTTTACAAATTTTTTCTTTTTCTCTACTGGACAGGTTTTAACTTTAATCTTAACTTCTTCTTCGCACGGGGAGAGGGCCTAGACCATCCAATCTTCCTAGATACGTTCATGTCTTAGTGACACATTCCCCCCCCCAAATATTTGTCAAAAGAGAACTTTTGATTTCCGATAAAATCAACCCCCTCCAAAGTTTGTACGTCCAGCCATTCCATAAAAACCTTATATGCATCCAGAGTATACCTTACAACCCTTGTCTCTGGGGTCTGAGAGGAGCTGTGTTAACCCTGGAGGAATTTTTATATGATTTTTGGACTATTTTGGACAAAACAGCTATCTCACAATTTCGTTCTGATGCGTTTAGGGAAAATATACTGTCGGCTGGGGGGCTAGTTGCCCTCCTATCACTCTTAAATCCTAAAATTGAACTAGAACTTTCAATTTTCAATCAAATGAATCTTGTTTAGAGTTTATACGACCATCCCTTCCATAAAAACCTAAAATGCACCTTTAAAATTTAAAAGGTACCTAAGGGGGCGTCATGGGGGGAAAGGTTGAGTTGCCCTCGTATCACGTTTCACTCTTAAAAGGGAACTAGAACTTTCTATTTCCAATCAAATGTGTCTCCTTTAAAGTTTATACTACCATACTTTCCATAAGAGCCTTGTATGCCCCGGAGTATCACTTATAACCCTTGCCTCCGGGCACTTGGGGCTTGTGTCAACCCCGAAAACATCGTTATATGATAATTAGACTTTTACCAAAATGGCTACCTCAAAATTTCTATCAGATGCATTGGGGAAAAGAGAACATGGGGGGGGAGATAGTACCCTCCGATTACTTTGACTCTTATAACACCCCTAAAACTTCTGGTTCTCAATCAAATGAACCCTCAACAAAGCTTTTGTGACCACCTCTTCTATAGAAAAACTTTATATGTTAATAGTTGGCAACTAGCATAAGTTATAACCCTGAGGGTATTCTCTTAAGGGGGATCAATCATCTTCAAAGATATTATTACCGGACGTTACAACTATGACTTACTTTGACTTAACGCTCTTGCTCAGCAGTGTCGCCAGCGTAGAGGGAAATGGTTGACAGCACCGTCAGTCTTCTTCAAGTAGCCCTATCCAGGGCTAAGGATGAAGCCTCATTTGAGTTGATGTTGCGGCTGAGAAGGCGTTGGTTTTTACCGCCCCTTTTGAAGTTTCTACGACAACTCCTTCTATACGAAGTGTCTTGGTTAGAACAAAAATAAATAATAGATTGTACCTACATTGCTCTCAACTTAGGCAGCGCTTTCGTGCTGCCTACGATTTTTTTTTTTATTTGTCGTTGGTATTTTGAAATACAATATTATGATGCTCAAGTTTACACATAGTGAAACAAAAGGCAAGCAAGCCTAAAAGTCTTAGACTTTTACAGTTAGGGGAGGGGGTAGGGGGGAGTAAGCAATCCCCTGTTTGTATTAGTTTATTTGTTTATTTTGTAGTTTTTGTTTTCTGAGGGTACTGGTTTTTGAGCATAACTCACTTTGTAGACAACTTCTGTAAATACTTTCTTTTCCGTTGAACCACTTATTATAGCGTTAATTTGTCATACAGTGAATTTAGAATGAAAATTAAAAGCATTTGAACTTAGAGTTGTTCGTTTTAAGTTGGATTTGAATGTTCAATTTTTTTTTTTGCTTATTTTAAAATTAGTTTTTTCATCTGTGTTATTATTAATTGTGTTTTTATGATGTTTTGTTTTAATTTCTGTTTGTTTTAGGTTTCATTTATTTTTTTAGCGGTAATTTCTGGTTGTTTTGAGTTTGAACTATTATTTGAATTTGTTTCTGCTAACCTTAACTTTGATACTTTCTTTGAAAAACTGCTATTAGACTTTTTTTTAAATTAATCACCAAAAAAAACCTAATGATCATAGTCAAACATACGAGTTAGCGTACCAAAATGAGTAATTAACTGACATTGGAACCACCATCTAGAGTCAGGTCATCCTGTAGATTAATCCAGTCAACAGTATCAACAAAATCGACCAGCTTAACTACATCCTTTTCAAAATAGCTGTATTTACCATGACTTGCTCCAAAACACAGAATCAAGCAGAATGTCAAAACATAATCCATGACAGCTTAAAGACTAATGTTTGATTGGTTACAATTATTGCTTCTGTCTTCAAGCACATACAGTCTACAACCCAGAAACTCTTTTTTAAGCAAACACATGTCCTTCCTGGAATATCTGAATGTAGATAACCTCCTTTCTTTTTTGTGCTTCTTTCAGGATCCAAGGGTCACGAGATAAATACACACTGTTAAAACAGTTTCTATGAAAAAAAAAAAGAATTGTGAGCCATATGATTAAATTTCAACGCAGTTGGATTAATCTAGTTTGAAGTTCTTTGACCCCGAAGTTCTTTGAACCACCCCTTATCACTAAAGGAAACGCCGGCTAAGAAAATGCACATTTAAAAATAAACTCAAGGAACCATTTATGTTGAAGTTTTCAAACGTTATGCTGTTGGAAAAAGCCTATAATTCACAAAGTTTTAAAAATTGTATGAGCCAAAGTTTTAAAAAAATGTGAAATAATACAAAAATTCTTTTGATGTTCTTCAATGAATTTTAATGTTATAAATGTTTATAAGCTAGCTATAACTAAATAAACATATTTGCTTCATAGGAAGTAAAAGGGATTAATAAGGATCGGGACGCAAACAACTCCCTTTCCAGGGGCTCCTTGTCACCAAAATTTTGAAGGAATTATTATTTATTTATTTCTTAATGAAAATCTAATACAAATGTTTTTCATAACATAGGAGGGAACGAATAAAAATCTAGAGTAGGAATGATATCCCTTCGACCATTATCTTCTAGCTCGGCAGCAACTGACCATCCATATCTCAATCCTGACAATGGAAGTTTCATAGAGTAGGAATTTATTTAAGGCATAGGTAGGATACTACGCTTCAATGACCAAACATGTTGGGCTTATTTCTACTTGACTCCATTGTTAGAACTCCCTGTTGCAAGATTTTAGTTATAAGAATTTAGGATTATTTGTCCCTTTCTTTTGTTGCTTGAATTGTGTTAGAACACCGTAAAACACAACTAGACTCAAGCTTTTACTTCGTACAAAGTTGTTCGGACCTAAAAATCCCTATATGATGGATAGCAATACTAATAATTATAAAATGCACATATTTTTTAGGCCGTGATGTTGAACTTAAAAGAGAGGATTAAACTCGAACGGAAAAGCGGTTTGATCTGAGTTGGTCTCGAATGGTTTGGTGCTGCTTTAAGTATTACACAGCCATATAGTCACACCTCCATATAGTTTCTTTTATTAAAAAAAAACCTCCTATGTTAGATATAGTTACCTTACAATAGAAAAAGCGTTAAGATATCTTCAGTTCAGTTAGTGCAGTACCTTCACTTAGTATCACTTAGTATGAGGAGGCCGTGGACTTTATCATTCTATGGATTTGCAAGCGGTTTGCACGGAATTCATTATTTTTCACTACTAAACCTGACAGTCCAAGTTTAAAATACATCGAAATAAAAACATTTTTTTACTCTATTGACCCTTTCAAGTAAATTCACCTGATAAGCAGGATCTTCTAAGATTTTTCTTCAGGTTTTCTTCAAGTTCTGAAGTTCTTGGGGTAGTATCACATTTTTCGGTGCTCCCACATTGAACCGTAAAATTTGATAAGTAAAAATAGAATATTTAAATTTGACAAGGCTTTTTGCCGAAAAAATTCAAACATTAAATATGTTGTTTCCCAAAGACATCTGAACCTTCAAAGGAAACTTAGACATTCTTAAACTGTTTGATGCCACGCGTTCTCAGCTTTTTATCTACTGATTTTCAACACACATTTCCTTTTTAAATAAAGCACCTGCTTCTTTTTAGGCTATTTGGAAAATTCTCATAGCTTATGGAATCCCTTTAAAATATTTGAATATAATTAAGCCTTTTGATGTTGCCAAAGTGTGTGCAGTACAGATTGAGAGTGGTCTGTTACAGTGGTCTCAAATCAAGTCCGGTCTTCGCAAAGAATTTTTGTTATCTCAGATGTTCATTGCAACACTTATAGACTTTGTCATTCGACCCTGCCCCTTTAGAAGAGATTCAACTTATCGTCAACTAAATGACTGTTGTTTCACCGACGATATCACTCTTGCTGCTCACTGCCATGGTGACATTCAATATAACCTGAAGGAACAAGCAGTGAAAGCTTCCCCTACCAGTTAACAAATAAATTAGATAAAGGAAATAGTAAGTCAAATGTAGTTATAAAGATTCTGGCTAAAGGCATTCATTGTTAATTGAGACGTGTGGACATCCTAATAAATTTTAATAAAAAGTTTGACATGTTACTGCTTGTCAAACTCAGTTTCCAGCAATGATTTTTAGTTTTTGCAACTAAAGGACCTAAAGACGCTACTGTGCTTGCACCTATGAAAGCATTGTACCTCATTTAGACTCACCATTATTTGGAACTTATTTTTCGATGTGGTATTGCAAGAGTTTCACAAATCACCTAGGATAAAGCAGTGTAACCCGACAGTGAACCGAATAAAAATGTCCCAATTCATGCAAAGGTATCATTAATAAATGTAAGCCGTCGGAAAAAGCACCTCAAATCCAATGAAATATTCCAAAGTGATCACCTCACATCAGGACCCACTCGCCTGTATGGGTTTCAGCACCTTTTCATTCAATATTTCTTCAATACACACTTTCCATTTAATACACACTTGCCTATATGGATTTCGGCGCAATAAATGGTGACCTTTCCATTTAATATTTTTTTTGGTCATCTTTCTACGTCCAAAGAGGTTTTTTCTTTAAACTAAGATAGGGGTTCTATAAATATCTTAGATGACTTAAGTGCTAAATAAAAAGTTGTTCCAACTTGAAAAATAGACATTTAGGCTGAATAGAAACAAATGTAAAATTTAATATAAGGTAAAACAATAAATCTTGTAAACTGTGCTAGTAATTTGAATAGTCCTCCCAATTAAAAGAAACGGTCCTATTTCATTCAAGTTTTTTGACATTCTCCCACCCTAACTGCACGCGACCTACTTTCCGTTTAAGCCTAGATGGTTCGCCAAAAAGAAAAATCTTTGATAATCTATCATCTCAGAATGTGTCCTAGCCATCTCAACTTTTCTCTGATTATCACCTTAGAAATTGGGATTGAACCACACTTTTCATCCAGCCTACTGTTTCAAATACGGTCAGTCTGCCGAATACCCAGAACAATCCTTAAAAATTTCTCTGGAAAACCCCTAACAAATCTTCGTCTGCTATTCAGACCGCCCATGCTTTAGAGCCATACTTGACAACTGTCATCACTGTAAATTCCAATAATCTAATCTTGGTTTGCACGCTTGTCTTCCTTTTCTTCCAAACTTTTTTTTTAACTGTGAAAAAACACCCTGAGCCTTGGGTAATTAACTTTTGACATCTTCACTGCTCCCACCGTCTTTACTAATAATACTACCAAGGTATGTGAAGCTGCCCACCTGATCAATCTTTTCGTCACCCAACGTCACCTTTTCATCTTGACTTATTTCTAGCCTTTGTGACTTAGTCTTCTCAACATTAATTTTCAAACCTATTCTAGCACCCTGAACTCGAAAAATCTCTAAAAATTCATTAATTTTGCTCCCACTTTCATCTAGGATGCTTAAATCGTCAGCATAATCGACGTCCAGGAGAATTTTTCTTGCCCTTTTGGTCCCGTGGTCTCCTAATACCTTTCCTCTGCTTTTTAAGACAAAATCCATCAATATGATCCGCATAAAGGGTGATAAAACTCAACCTTGCTTAACTCCTAATTAAATACCAAACTAGCTGCTGATCTCATTTCCTACCTTAACCGCAGCAATGTTATTCTTGTCCATAACCCTAATCACTTTAATGTATTTGTCTGGTATACCATACAAGGTAAGCCTTTGCTAAAGCTCTTCCATCAACAGAATCAAACGCTTGCTTATAGTCTGTAAAACTGGGGACCAAAGGTGTTTGATAACTCAGGCACTTGTCGATTTTTAACTTAAGAGTGAAAATTTGGTCGACACATACTCTACCTTTTCTAAAACCACACTGTTCTTCTCTTAAAACTTTGTCTGTAGCATGCCTCATTCTAATAATTTGCTACCTACAGAGACTTGACTAACGCCTCGATCATTACCACACTCATTCTTATCACCTTTCTAACACAGTGGTTTGATTAAGGTTTTTCTAAAATCGCTAGGTACTTGTCCTTTAAAAAAAAATCATGCTCTTAATCTTCAGTAACTTATTTCTGACCTCAGAGCCACCGTATTTAAGAAACTCCACACTAAAACCACACTGTTCTTCCCTTAAAAATTTGTCTACAGTATTTCTCAGACTAAAAAGTATTATATTTTTAAGCATTACGCTACCTACAGAGACCAGATTAATGCATCGATAATTACGACCCTCACTCTTATCCCCTTTCTTATACAGTGGTTTAATAAGGGTTTTCCTAAAATCGTTAGGTACTTCCTATTTTTCAAAAATCATATTCATAATCTTCCGCAATTTATTTCTAACCTCATAGCCACCATATTTAAGAAACTCATTTACCGCACTATCAGAACCTGAAACCTTGTTATTGTTTAATCCTTTTTGTACTTTCGCTAATTCTTCCTTATCGAAATAAATCTTTCTTCATATCCAAGGTATCACAAACTTTTTCATGTTCCTCTGAATATTTTTTGTAACCCTACCTCGGTTTAGCACACTCTCAAAATATTCTGCCCATCAAACAGTTCGTGGTAACGAAGATTCTATGAAGATCCGTTGATTTTTGAATTAAAAAAGGGATTAATTGTGGGAAAAGTTAAAGTCATGGCCAATTGTAGAAAAAGCCAAGACAGATTGTCAAATTAAGTGAGCATCAAGTCCAGGTAATGGACTTCAAGGTAATGGGTAATGGATTGGATTGGGTAATGGTAACGGATTGGGCATCAAGTTCCATTATGCTACGTAAGGAGCGACCCGGCTCAATAGTAACGCAACTCTAAAAAAACGAATTTTCATACTAAAAGATACATAAAAAAATCCCATTTTCATGCTGATTTTAAATATATAAGTTTCATCAAATATAGTCTTTGTTATCAAAAGTTACGAGCCTGAGAAAATTTGCCTTATTTTGGAAAATAGCGGGAAACACCCCCTAAAGTCATAGGATCTTAACGAAAATCACACCATCACATTCAGCGTATCAGAGAACCCTTTTGCAAAAATTTCAAGCTCCTATCTACAAAAATGGGGAATTTCGTATTTTTTTTGCCAGAAGACAGATCACGGGTGCGTGTTTATTTATTTTTTTTTCCTAGGGTCATCATATCGACCAAGTGGTCCTAGGATGTCACAAGAGGGCTCACTCTAACGAAAATGGAAAGTTCTAGTGCCCTATTTAAGGGGCCAAAAAAATTGGAGGGCACCTAGGCCCCCTCCCATGCTCATTTTTTCCCAAAGTCAACGGATAAAAATTTTGAGATAGTCATTTTGTTCAACATGATCAAAAACCATAATACCTATGTCTTTGGGGATGACTTACTCCCCCATAGTCCCCGTGGGAGGGGCTACAAGTTACAAGCTTTGACCATTGTTTACATACAGTAATGGCTATTGGGAAGTGTACAGACGTTTTCGGGAGGATTTTTTGGTTGAGGGAGGGGGGGTGAGGGGAGAGGGCTATGTGGGAGGATTTTTTCTTGGAGGAATATGTCACAGGGGAAGAGAAATTCAATGAAAAGGGTGCATGATTTTCTAGCATTACTATAAAAAAACAATGAAAAAATAAACATGAACAAGTTTTTTCAATTGAAAGTAAGAAGTAGCATTACAACTTAAAACGAAAAGAGATTATTACACATATGAGGGGTTCTTCTCCTCCTAAATACCTCGCTCTTTATGCTAAAGTATCTTTAGTAATTTCAACTATTTATTCTACGGCCTTTCTGATTCAGGGGTCATTCTTAAAGAATTGGGACAAAACTTACGATTTAGTGTAAAGAGCGAGGTATTAACGAGGGGACAAACCGCCTCGTATACATAATAAAAATATAAGAATGTAGAAGTTTGTTACGTAAGTTAATTCTTAAGTTACGTATATTTTTTACTAATAAAAACGTTCGTTAAAAGTTCTAGTTGCCTTTTTAAGTAACCGAAAAATTGGAGGGCAACTAGGCCTCCTTCCCCACCCCTTATTTATCAAAATCGTCTGATCGAAACTAAGAGAAAGTCATTTAGCCAAGAAAAGAATTAATATGCAAATTTCATTTTAATAATTTATGTGTGGAGAGCCAAAATCAAACATGCATTAATTCAAAAACGTTCAGAAATTAAATTAAAAAAACTAGTTTTTTATATGAAAGTAAGGAGCGACATTAAAACTTAAAACGAACAGAAATTACTCCGTGTATTAAAGGGGCTGTTCCCTTCTCAACGCCCTGCTCTTTACGCAAAAGATTTTTACTGTTTGATAAAGTAGAATTGAGAAAAAGAGTCAAACTTTAGCGTATAGAGCGGGACGTTGAGAGGGAAAGAGCCCCTTTCATACACGGAGGAATTTCTGTTCGTTTTAAGTTTTAATGTCGCTCCTTACTTTCAGTTAAAAAAACAAATTTTTTATTTATTTAATCTCTCTTTAACTCTTTCCTTTTCACTAATTGTGACCTCGTTCCTATCTTTAACTGGTACATTCCTGCACTTCTACTAAATCTATGTTATTCGAATACCAGAAACTTAACAAAACAACTAAAAACCCGAAAAGAAAATCCTTGTAATTTTCCTGCACTTTTACTAAATCTATGCTTTTCAAATATCAAAAAGTAAACAAAACACTAACGAAACTTCTTTAATTACCTAAGAAAAACACTATAAATTGACTTTCTATTTTTTCTGACCTCCATAAAATCTGTATTACGCAACATAACATGTTTCGAATTATTATAGCCGAACTGTAAGGACCCTTGTTCAACCTGACACGAGACTCCAAAGTATGACGCTAAAATCACTTTCACTTGAATAGCCTACGGAAAGTGAGTCCCCTTGGGAATATTGGGAACTGAAATATACTTCTTAGGTTGGATTCCGATGAAAAGAGAATAGGTGGCTTACTGTTACGCATTTTTTTCTTTCCAGTGCATTCCCACCAAGCCGTGGTATCATTTAGCACAAAAACTAAAGTAATATTTTGTCAGGAGGAATGTATAAACTATTCTTTGTTGTTATAGTTGTTCTGTATGCAAATATTGCATCATCGGGAGAGGAAGGTCGGTTTATTTCTTTTTGATTGCTTCCTTTCTTTATTGCTCTCTTTACATAGGGTTTCTACGTTTTATTAGATTTCTTTCTGTATCTATGTCTGATTGTTCATCGATTATTGTTAAAAGGGCTAATTGTTTAAAAACCTCCTGTGCATTTTAGTATCTAAAAGATCGTCGTACATTCTATAACCTCTTATATGTTTTACTTTTGTACGTCTCAAAAATTGTAATAAAAATTGTAATTATTTTTCAATTTTAATTAATTAAAGATAAAAGTTAATTGTTTTAAACAACTTTTGTGCCTAATAGAGTTAAAAGGAGTGGCCCCCTAGATTTTTAGACAACATTTTTGGGGTATTGTCATTAAACAATACTGTTTTATTTTATTGAAAAAATCGAAGGTAAAATTCCAGTTAATTGACATCTTGCTATCTCGGAAAGGGTTTAGGTTAGGAAAATGAAACTTTGAGGGATGGGTCTAGAGGCTAAAGTATGTCCTGGGAAGGTATTTTAAAGTACCCATATTGAAATTTTGACAAAACAACATTTTACCTTAATTTTCAGTTACCAGTTGCTTTTTATCTGCCTTTAGTTCTGAAAATGTAAATCCTGTTATTTGAGTAAAATTTTGAGCCATAAAAATGTTTTTTTTTTAAAGTTTAGGAAATGTATTCGCATATCTTTAAAGCCTTATAAATTAGGATTGAGCAAAGTTATGAAACTGAAAAAACTCTGTCGTACTTCAATTAAGCAGAAGATCTATTTTGCAAGGTTTCACTTTTATAACACATATTTTTAAAGGTCAGGGCGCTCTAGAGGGAGAAGGAGTGGGGATAGTTGCTTCAAAATACCTTCCCGGGATATACTTTAGTCTGTAGATTCATCCCTGAAAGTTTCATTTTCCTAACCTAAACCTTTTCTGACATATCAAGAAGTAAATTAAATAGAATTTTACCAAATCGGAAAAGAAGCGAACTTCCCTCCTCCCTAAATTTTGAAAATTACTATTTGCCCCCTCCTACCGACAATTTTTGGGATTGGTGCCCTTCTTGTGAATGGTCTGTTCCACAGTTCCGTATTTATTTGTGATTGTTAATAGTTTGTTCTTACCTTCAGCTTAGAATGGCAGATAGTAACAAATTTAGCATCTAAAATACTTCAGAACGTGATTGAGACTAAGACTGCAATCCATTTTACATTTATGGCCGTAGAAATCGTCTGTATTTTTATTATAGTCTTTGCTTTGGAACAATACTAATTACTAATAATTATTTATCATTAATGATAACTAAGTTTTGATTCTTTTGCAATAAATTCAAACGAATTTTAGTGTTGTTATTTGAGCTTAAACATATAAAACACAACTTAAAGCAAGTACACCATTCCCCATTAAATACCCTTTCGAAATAATAATATTCACCGTCACAAATACATGCACGTAGCAAACACGAATTTGCTGTTTCTTCAAATTAGCATTGTTTGGTATTTTAAGGCAATTGTTAAAGAAAAATAAGTTTAACAAATAATGCAAATCAACAAACCAAAAAAAATATCTAAACTTAAATAAAATTTTCTGTCATATAAAATCTCTAAGGGCCGTATCCAAACATCAGAGACGGATGTTGGAACACAGTTGCAACGGTAGTGATTATTTTTTTTTAGAAAAAAAAGGCAAATGAATATGAAAAAGAAATCGAACTGTATGCTCATATTTTTTTTTTCTATTTGATTTATAACTCTTCCAAATATTGGCCAATTATTGGTTTGCCAATTCTGTAAATTAGGGTAGTAAATTAGTGCTCTCCTCAGACCCACGCTTTATGCTGACGGTTTACCAGTGCTTTGTTGAAAACATTTTTGGGTGCCAAAAAAAGTTAATGAATAATTAAATTTTTTTAGTTGTTTTACAAAACACTTGAAAGGAAAATTTAAAATAATAAAACAAATGTGAGCAGTTTTGAGGCATTGTGAAAAGTAATTTTCACCCCATGTCAATTAGCTTTCGAATGGGATTCTGATTAATAGACAATTGTTCTGGACTTGGTCTATTTTGGTGGGTGTTTTCGGGCTGAAAAACCTGTTCCTCACTAATTTATCTGCTATGGGTTGCCTACATGTAGTAGCATTATATTTGTAGGCACGAATATATAATGAATCGGGGGTAATAGGCTTGACATTGTGCAGGATTTCAACTCTTGTTGATTGTAGAGCATCGCCAAGTGCTGAAAACCATGTTGTGACCAAGATGGGCCCAGGACTGAACAAAACCTCCATTCAACTAGCGGTCCCAGGGACTTCTTGCTGTCCAGTTCTAATTCGGCTTAAGCACCTCGATGTAAACCTGAGAACACATGCTGGTTTCCATCCTGCACTGGTATCCAAGACTATTGCTTTTCCTAAGCCCAAAATAATTTCAATCACTTAAAGAATATGAAAAATTCCAACTTGGAATATTGCGACGTTAAAAAACAACTACCGTTTTCGCATTTTGAGTGAAAAATTCAGGCGCTTCGAACTGGACTTTCAGAAACTCATATCACAGGGGGTAGGAAGCATGAAATTAGGTGATGTAGAATTTTTTTTAATCGGGCGAGAAGGACGGAGTGCGTAGACAAGGAGTAAGTCTCATGACGAATAAGGAAGTTGCTAAGTCTTGCTTAGGCTGGGAGGGTAATCACTCGTTTTATGGCTAAAAAGTGCAGGATATCAGTCATAGTAGTATATTCCCCTGTAGAACTTACTGACAGAGATACTAGTGACTCAGATGAATTTTACTTACAGTTACAAGAACAAATAGACAGGGTCCCAGGTAGAAATGTGGTGTTTTTATTAGGAGATTGTAATGCCCAAGTCGGTAGAAATAGACATAGATGGTATCTTAGCCTAGGTTAATTCTGTGCAGGAAATAAAGTAGTAATGGCCACAGGCTGCTGCAATTTGTAGGTATAACAAACTAGTTATAACCAATACAGTGTTTGGTCATAAAATGGTCCATAAGTTAACATGGTATTCACGTGGTAGTACGACAGCTAACCTTATTAATTATATTTTTGCAAACCAAAAACTGGCAGCAAAACGAGATACTAGGGTATATAGGAGTGATGCTATTGATGTTAAAAGTAAAAATAAAGGTACGGCATTAGGCTTTACGGTCCCTACCGGTAGTACTGATCTCCGTTTCTTGGCCCTTCAGCCAGGAAGTGCAATGGGGAGCTGGGGGACAACCATCCTGTGCTTTCGCACACCCTTCCTGTTTACCTTCCCGGGATTTCTCCAGGTACCCATTTAGAGGCTAATTTAAAGCTCAGAAGGGTTACTACCTTTTGGGAGGCCATGACGCTGGTAGAGTCAAGGATGAGAATTTGAAAGAAATTTACCAGGGAGAACTGAATACTTAGCTAGAGAGTTCAAAATTTGACAGTGTAGAAGATGGATGGAATAATTTTAGAAAAATAATTTGCCAAGTTGCTGATGGTGTCTTAGGGAAGAAAATTAGGAATACAGCTTGGAATATTAGTGAATATTTTTCTTGTTTAATAGAGAGGAGGGGTTTGTACAGGAATTATCTGAGTGATAGATCATATGAAAATAAGAGGAGTATTAAATTTGGGGAGAAAGCATTAGTATATGACCTACGGAGGTGTGAAGTGGCGGCCATGGATAAAATTGCCGAGGATCTGGAAGATACAGCTAGATGATACAATAGTAAAGTACTGTACTAGTGGTATGTTAATTCAGATTCAATAAATCAAACAGTAAGAAATTGAGTTCAAAAACCTATTCCACCACCTATATCCGAGAAGGGGCTTGTGCAAAATTATCTGAGTAACTGATCATATTTTAATAAGAGGAATGCAAAGAAAGTGGAGAAAGCATTGGAATATGAACTAAGGAGGTGTGAATCGGAGACCATGTTTAAAATTACTGAGGATCTGGAAGATGCAGTTAGATGGCATAGAATATTGTACTAGCATGTTAATAAATTGAGAGAGAATAGTCAGTCCAGACTTGTCCAAGTTAAACATTGGAACGGTTAAGGAGAGGAGGGTAGAACATTTCATCAATGTTCTAAACTGGGATAGAGTTATAGGAAAAGATATAGAGGTTAAGGTAGGATATGAAGTTAAACAGCTGGTTTTGCATTAAATCAGGAGTTGAGCAAGGTTGTGTTCTATCCCCATTCATGTGGATCATTTTAATGGACTTCTTCTTAAGGAGCACAGGAAAGGCAATGGTAGAACACGGACTCAAAAGATAAAGAAAAACTTTCCTGGACCTACGTTATGCAAATGACTTAAACATTCTAGACGAAAGTGTGAGGAAAATGAACTAAAAGTTTTGCGAGTTCAGAGTGCTAGAATAGGTTTGAAAATAAATATTAAGAAAACGAAGTCGTTATGGCTAGGAATCAGCGAAGATGAGAAGTTGACGTTAGGTAAAGAAAAGACCAATCATGTGGACAGCTTTATTTACAGACAGTTGCGCTGACCTTAATAGTATTATTAGTAAAGTCGGTGGGTGCCTTGAAGATATTAAAAGTAGAATAGCCAATGTCCAGTGTATTTTTTCACAGTTGAAAAAGTCTGGAAGGATAGGAAAATACGTTCACGAACCAAGATTAGAATATTGGAAGCTAAAGTGATGACAGTGGTCAAATATGGTTCTGAAGCATGGGTACTCCGGAAAACAAGATTTGCTAGATGTTTTTTAGAGAAATTGCCCACGAATTGTTTTGGTTACCCGACTGACTTACCGTTTTTCAAACAGTAGACTGTGCAAAAAGTGTGGTTCAATCCCACTTTCTAGGGCTATAATGAGAGAAAGGTTGAGATTTATAGGGTACGTTTTGCAGATGAAGGATGATAGATTGCCAAAGATTTTCCTTTTCGGCCAGCCGTCTAGGGCTAAACGAAAACCAGGCCGGCCATGGTTTGGGTGGGAGGTTGTCGTAAAGAAAGATTTAGGGGAAATTGGAACTTCCTGGGAGGGTCTAAAGAGGGATGCTTCAAATAGATTAGAACGGAGAAGGGGTGTGGTTAGCTGTGCACTTTAAGATTAACTTTCGCCTTAACAATGCTTCAAGAAAAAAGATCCATCAATTGCATTTGCTTTACAAAATAGAACATAATTTTCCAAAATAAATACTGTTTCTACAACAAAAGGAGAGGATTTACCACCCCAGTACCCATAATGCACACTTCATCTTATATTAATCATACATAACACTATATGCTTCCTAATGAAGATCATTCAGAGGTTAAATCCGTAAACATCTTAATACTGACTCAACTCACATCTAACACTCAC